>NC_134888.1:29530830-29543330 GCF_041734735.1 Babylonia areolata | reverse complement strand
TAACACAATAAGACCTCTTGCTGCTGTGATGGTTTCACACACACCAATCTGTTGTAACAAGAAAGTAACACAATAAGACCTGTTGTTGTCATGATTTCACACACACTAATCTGTTGTAACAAGAAAGTAACACAATGAGGCCTGTTGTTGTCATGATTTCACACACACTAATCTGTTGTAACAAGAAAGTAACACCATGAGGCGTGTTGTCATGATTTCACACACACCAGTCTGTTGTATAAGTAACACAATGAGGCCTGTTGTTGTCATGATTACACACACACCAGTCTGTTGTATTAAGTAACACAATGAGGCCTGTTGTTGTCATGATTTCACACACACTAATCTTTGTAACAAGAAAGTAACACAATGAGGCCTGTTGTTGTCATGATTTCACACACACCAGTCTGTTGTATCAAGAAAGTAACACAATGAGGCCTGTTGTTATGATGGTTTCACACACACACCAATCTGTTGTATCAAGAAAGTAACACAATGAGGCCTGTTGTTGTCATGATTTCACACACACCAATCTGTTGTAACAAGAAAGTAACACAATGAGGCCTGTTGTTGTCATGATTTCACACACACTAATCTGTTGTAACAAGAAAGTAACACAATAAGACCTCTTGCTGCTGTGATGGTTTCACACACACACCAATCTGTAGTAACAAGAGAGTAACACCATGAGGCCTGTAGTTGCTGTCGTTTTCTTTGTTCCACGCACACTTCAACCTGTTCCACAACGTGGGTTGGTCAGGTGGGAAAAGTTCCTCGATTTCAGTGGCCACGGTTGCGGTATAATGACATCATAAAGGAACTGGTCTGCTATCTGTATCTTCTTGGCGCTCACAGCCACAGTATCAGTCGAGTTCGTGACTGCCACATTGCTGAGTCTGTGTGGAGTGTGTTGCGGCATGTATTGTTGCCCCTGCATGGTTTGTCACCGGCGACATTCAGGGCAGCCCTCACTGCACATAATTTATTGTCGCCCCTCTCCACTGTTGCTGTTGTTGTTTACGTGTGTTCGTGTGCACACGCGCATATGAGATTGTTGCGTGCTTGTTTGTGTGAGTGTGTGCATGCACGTGCTTTTCGTGTGTGTGTTTGAAAGTGCATTCGTGTTTATGTAAAAGTCGTGGGAGAGGTGGGGGTATAATATGTTGATGTATTTGGCGTGTATGTGTGTGAGTGTGTGTGTGTGTGAGTGTGTGTGTGTGTGTGTGTTATCTTATCTGCGAGGGCACAGCCCTTCAATGACGCCACGCTGGGTCGTAAAAGTTACGTCACAGCTCCTCACTTCTCACAACAGCAGCAGTGCAGAGGGGCGACAATCCATTCAGGGGCGACAACACATTCCGCAACAGTGTCGGCCGGCCACACATCTGGACTGTTTGTACAGGGGGTAAGTTTTGGAGGATGTGGTCTGTTGTCTGGTCTTCCTGTCCACAGGGACAGGTGGGACAAGGCAGTGGTCTCAGTTTTCGGTACATGTGACTGTTCAGCATGTTGTGACCTGTGCGAAGTCTCGCCAGGACACTGCTTCTCTCTGGGTAATGTGTGGTTGTCGTCCCTGATTGTTTTAGGCGTCGTAAGTGCCCTGGAGAAGGACTTCATCCCAGTTAAGGTGACGCTGTTGTTGGGTTGGTCCCCTAGGGCGCCATTTTTGGCTAGCCCGTCAGTTTTCTAACTGAATCACAACCGTCATCCTCCCCTAACCCCCTCCCTTTCCAACCTGCAGACAACACAGTTCTCAAAACTGGGACAGCTGGTGTTGGGAAACATGCTTGTGACATGCGACTTGTCTTTTGACTGGTGTGAGTTATTTACACACACTGGGCCAGTGGTACATGATGCGTCCCTGAACGTAAACTGTACGTGCATAGATAATAAAGCTGGAAAGTACACTCTAAGTACATAGATAATAAGGCAGAAACGTACACTCTACGTAAGTAGATAATAAGGCAGAAACGTACACTCCAAGTACATAGATACTGAAGATGAAACACACCGTCTACGTGCATAGATGATAAGGTAAAAAACGTACACTCTAAGTACATAGATATCAGATATGAAACGCACACTCTAAGTGTACACATAACGCTGAAACGGACACTCTACGTATATATATTTGGCAGTCAGTCGTTTCCGAATACGACCATCGGAACAGCAGAGGAGGAAACTGCTGTTCCAAATATCTGGGCTAGAATTTGGCTATAGTGGAGAGTGTCTTGCTCAAGTCACGCCCTCACTCTCTCGGCCAAGAGGATTGCTTCAGGGCAGTTGGCGGTGGGGTGGTTCCCAAAGGCCAACTAGCCCCCCATGGCTGCAGTGCTAAGAGCAAGTGCAGTCTTGCCTCCTAGTTTGAGAACCATAGTCCTTCACAAAAGACTAGGCTGTAAATGACTTCCCATTGCAGTGGAGAAACCATTGATCGTACAGCTTTCACTTTGCTGTTGGCCCAACTGTAAGCTTATACCAGTCTGTGCTATAATCTGAGCGCTGACACATTAGGTACATAGGTAATAAGATTTTAAGTGTACACTCCTAAGTACATGGATAATAAATATAGCAGAAACGTGCACTCCTAAGTTCATAGATAATAAGGCAGAAACGTACACTCCTAAGTACATAGATAATAAGGCAGAAACGTACACTCCTAAGTACATAGATAATAAGGCAGAAACATACACTCCTAAGTACATAGATAATAAGGCAGAAACGTACACTCCTAAGTACATAGATAATAAGGCAGAAACGTACACTCCTAAGTACATAGATAATAAGGCAGAAACGTACACTCCTAAGTACATAGATAATATTGCAGAAACGTACACTCCTAAGTACATAGATAATATTGCAGAAACGTACACTCCTAAGTACATAGATAATAAGGCAGAAACTTACACTCCTAAGTACATAGATAATAAATATAGCAGAAACGTACACTCCTAAGTACATAGATAATAAATATAGCAGAAACGTACACTCCTAAGTACATAGATAATAAGGCAGAAACTTACACTCCTAAGTACATAGATAATAAATATAGCAGAAACGTACACTCCTAAGTACATAGATAATAAATATAGCAGAAACGTACACTCCTACGTACATAGATAATAAGGCAGAAACGTACACTCCTAAGTACATAGATAATATTGCAGAAACTTACACTCCTAAGTACATAGATAATAAGGCAGAAACGTACACTCCTAAGTACATAGATAATAAGGCAGAAACGTACACTCCTAAGTACATAGATAATAAGGCAGAAACGTACACTCCTAAGTACATAGATAATAAGGGAGAAACTTACACTCCTAAGTACATAGATGATAAGGCAGAAGAGAACACTCTAAGAAGATAGATAATAAAGATGAAATGCACACTCTTAGTACATAATAAAATATAATACAGATGAAACGTACATCCATAGTACATAATAAAATAATTATAATAAAGATGAAACGGCCACTCCTAAGTACATGAATAATTAAAGAGGAAACGTACACCCTAAGTACATAGATAAGAGATGAAGTGTACACTTTAAATACATAGATAATAAGGTTGAAACGTACATTCCAAGTACATGTTTAATAAAGCTGAAGCGTAGACTCTAAATACATAGATAATAAGGCTGCTGTCGTTTAGAGGAAACTTGGGAATTATTCCAAAAAAGACAGCAGCATTGAACGCATTTATGTTATTTGAATGGAAGCATTCACCAGAGAGTTTACAAGTGGCACATGCTATTTTGAATCGTCGAATACAGAAAACTTAAAATCGGTCGCTAATGTTCACAATTCCCCCGATTTTGTTCTGTGAACTCTTGTTGCATCTTTGTGGACACCCGCTGTTTGCGTGAGAGGTAAGAGGGAGCACATGAGGCGTCGTGATGTTGTTGTTTTCTGGAAAAGTAGCTAGTGGTGTGTTATTTCAGCGCCATTTGTTCATGTTCTTTGTTCCAGAGTGTGAAGGCACTGCAGAGTGTTGAAGGGGCAATGAAAAGTGCCCTTTTGTTTCTCACTTTCCGTGTAACTTGCACGCCCAGTCACATTTTTTTTTCTTTTTGCGTGTGAATCAATGCGTTTGAGGGTTATATAACACAGACGCTTTCAAGATGTATGCACACCAGAGGAAAGTGATGGAAGGAATTCCATCAAAAACCGGAGAAATTCGCTTTAGGGCGGGCCCGTGACTGTTTGCTGTCCATGATGAAGTAAGTGCTGTCTGTATGAACCCCGCTAACAGGGCCCACCACTCTGACTTACTGTTACCTCTGCGACGTCGCCCGTGAATTACTGTGTCCTCTTTGGTTGGGGTCGGGGGTGGGAGGGAGGAGGGAGGGGGGGGGGCACGGGGGGGGGGGGAGGGGGGGGGGAGCGGCCATCTTGTAGTGTATTGGGGAGTTAGTGGTGGGCCGTGGCTGTCTCATCTCTATTGATTTCCTCTTTGGGTTTTGGCCAGGCGTCTGCCGTGGCTCCAAAAGTTGTTCTCCGTCTGCTTATGTTTGACCTTAAACTGCCCGCAGCTTTTCATGGCGACGATAGTCGTGTTTTTCATTTGTGTTATATTACTGTTTTATTCGGGGGTTGGGGGGGAAAGGGGGAGGGGGTTCGCTGATGATAAAAGTGTCTGCCTGACTGTAGCTTTGATTTGTCAGTACGCCATTTTCTTGTGAGGTTCGCGGTTTTGCATTGGTGTGTGAGAAACAAGAAAAGAAAACAGCTTGGTTAATGAGTGTTTAGGCAGCGCAGGAGGTGGGGCGTGAAATGTAAAGTGCACGAGCGCTCGCGCTCCCGAAGAGAGAGAGATATGGAGCGAGCGAGCGAGCGAGCGAGAGAGAGAGAGAGAGAGAGAGAGAGAGAGAGAGAGAGAACTGTCAGTGACTGGCACTATGCCGGTGTAAGTACCTTCATTTGTTAACGTTGCTGTAACTGACAGAACACTTACATACATCATCTTTTAATCCTTTCACCGCCAGGCTCGCATTCATGCACAGGCGTAGTAGAGGACCCATGTCACTGAAAGGTGACCATTCATTGGTCTGTTATCCATGATCGTACTGCTCTTAATGTTCGGTGGTAGGGTAGGCCATATTTTCTATACATCACAGGGAGAATCCCCAGCTATTCTTAGCCACTGTCTTTTCTGTGAGTTTTGTACTCTAAATTGAGTGGCGATGAAAGGGTTAACGTTGCTGTAACTGACAGAACACTTACATAAATCACCTGTTAACGTTGCTGTAACTGACAGAACTCTTACATAAATCCCTTGTTAACGTTGCTGTAACTGACAGAACACTTACATAAATCACCTGTTAGTGTTGCTGTAACTGACAGAACTCTTACATAAATTACATGGCCTAGAGATAACGCGTCCACTTAGGAAGCGAGAGAATCAGAGCGCGCTGGTTCGAATCACGGCTCAGCCGCCGATACTTTATCGCCCTCCACTAGACCTTGAGTGGTGGTCTGGACGCTAGTCACTCGGATGAGACGATAAACCGAGGTCCCGTGTGCAGCATGCACTTAGCGCACGTAAAAGAACCCACGGCAACAAAAGGGTTGTTCCCGGCAAAATTCTGTTGAAAAATCCACCTCGATAAGAAAAACAAATAAAACTGCACGCAGGAAAAAATACACAAAAAAAATGGGTGGCGCTGTAGTGTAGCGACGCGCTCTCCCTGGGGAGAGCAGCCCAAGTTTCACCCAGAGAAGTCTGTTGTGATAAAAAAAAGAAATACAAAATAGAAATAAATCACTTGTTAACGTTGCTGTGAATGACGTCTTTGACAGAACACCATTTTTTTTTGTCTCTACCTCTCTGATTTCCTCTTATTTTCTCTTTCTTTCTCCGTCTGTCTGTCTGTCTGTCTGTCTGTCTGTCTCTCTCTCTCTCTCTCTCTGTCACTTTCTTTCCCTCTCTCTGTCACTCAATCTCTCTTCCTCTTTTTGTCTCTCTCCCTCTCTCTGTCTCTCTCCCTCTTTCTCCTCTCTGTTTCTCTCCCTGTCTCTGTCACTCTTCATCTATCTCCCTCTATCTCTCTCCCTTTCTCTCTCTCTCTCTCCGTCTCTCTCCCTCTCTCTGTCACTCTCTATCTCTCTTCATCTCTCATTCTCTCTCCATCTGTCTCTCTCCGTCTCTGTCACTCTCTGTCTCTCTCCCTCTCTCTGTCTCTCTCCCTCTCTCTCTCTCCCCCTGTTTGTCTCTACTTATCCCCCTCTCTCTGTCTCTCTCCCTCTCTCTGTCACTCCCTCTCCCTCTCTCTGTCACTCCCTGTCACTGTCTCTCTCCTTCTCTCTCTCTCTCTGTCACTCTCTGTATCTATCCCTCTCTCCCTCTCTCTGTCTCCCTTGCTCTGTCTCTCTCCCTCTCTCCCTCTCTCTGTCTCCCTTGCTCTGTCTCTCTCCCTCTCTCTGTCTCCCTTTGTCTGCCCCTCTCTCTCTCTCCCTCTCTCTGTCTCCCTTACTCTGTCTCTCTCCCTCTGTCTCCCTTACTCTGTCTCTCTCCCTCTCTCTCTCTTACTCTGTCTCTCTCCCTCTCTCTGTCTCCCTTTGTCTGTCTCTCTCTCTTCCTCTCTCTCTCTCTCTCTGTCTCCCTCTCTCTGTCTCTCTCCCTCTCTCTGTCTCCCTCTCTCTGTCTCTCTCCTCTCTCTGTCTCCGTTTGTCTCTCTCTCTCTCTCTCTCTCTCTCTTCCTCTATCTCTCTCCTCTCTCCCTCTCTCTCCCTCTCTCTGTCTCCCTTACTCTGTCTCTCTCCCTCTCTGTCTCCCTTACTCTGACTCTCTCCCTCTCTCTGTCTCCCTTACTCTGTCTCTCTCCCTCTCTCTGTCTCCCTTTGTCTGTCTCTCTCTCTCTTCCTCTCTCTGTCTCTTTCCCTCTCTCTCCCTCTCTCTGTCTCCCTTACTCTGTCTCTCTCTCCCTCTCTCTCCCTTACTCTGTCTCTCTCCCTCTCTCTGTCTCCCTTTGTCTGTCTCTCTCTCTTCCTCTCTCTGTCTCTCTCCCTCTCTCTGTCTCCCTCTCTCTGTCTGTCTCCCTCTCTCTGTCTCCCTTACTCTCTCTCCCTCTCTTTCTCCCTTAGTCTGTCTCTCTCCTCTCTCTGTCTCCGTTTGTCTCTCTCTCTCTCTCTCTCTCTCTCTCTCACTCTCTTCCTCTCTCTATCTCTCTCCCTCCCTCTCTCTGTCTCCCTTACTCTGTCTCTCTCCCTCTCTCTGTCTCCCTTACTCTGTCTCTCTCCCTCTCGTTGTCCTTTGCCCTCCTGTTCTCCGTCCTCCACACACCACACGAAGGAACGTGCACGGGCACCGGTCTCTATTTAAACTGTCAGATTTCAATCTGCATGCACAATCACGGGAGTGCGATAAACTGTCAGATTTCAATCCGCATGCGCAACCACAGGAGTGCGATAAACGGGTCATCTGTATGCACCCCCCGTTCCCCCACCCCTTCCATTTGTGCCTGTCTCCCACTCATCCCCCACCCCCCAGTCCCCCACCCTCTGTCCCCCATCCACCACCCCCCACCCCACCCTCATGTAACTCTCCCCCTTCTTCACTGTTCACAGGACGACAATCCTGGAAGTGATAGGGAACATGGGATCACTGTCTCCATCCATGATAGGGAATATGGGATCACTGTCTCCATCCATGATAGGAGAGATGGGATCACGGTCACCATCCATGATAGGAGAGATGGGATCACTGTCTCCATCCATGATAGGGAATATAGGATCACTGTCCCCATCCATGACAGGGAATATGGGATCACGGTCACCGTCCATGACAGGGAATATGGGATCTCTGTCACCTTCCATGATAGGAGAGATGGGATCACTGTCACCATCCCTGATAGGGAATATGGGATCACTGTCTCCATCCATGATAGGGAATATGGGATCACGGTCACCATCCATGATAGGAGAGATGGGATCACGGTCACCATCCATGATAGGAGAGATGGGATCACGGTCACCATCCATGATAGGGAATGTAGGATCACTGTCACCATCCATGATAGGGAATATGGGATCACGGTCACCATCCATGATAGGAGAGATGGGATCACGGTCACCATCCATGATAGGAGAGATGGGATCACGGTCACCATCCATGATAGGGAATGTAGGATCACTGTCACCATCCATGATAAGGAACATGGCATCACTGTCACCATCCATGATAGGGAATATGGGATCTCTGTCACTATCCATGGGGATGGGATCACGGTCACCATCCATGATAGGGAATATGGGATCGCTGTCTCCATCCATGATAGGGAATATGGGATCACGGTCACCATCCATGATAGGAGAGATGGGATCACTGTCACCATCCATGATAGGAAATATGGCATCACTCTCGCAATCCATGATATGGAATATAGGATCATTGTCTCCATTCATGATAGGGAATATGGGATCACGGTCACAATCCATGGCAGGGAATATGGGATCAGTGTCACTGTCCACGGTAAGGAACATGGGATCACGGTCACCACCCATGACAGGGAATGTGGGATAATGGTCACCATCCGTGACAGGGAATGTGGGATCACGGTCACCATCCAGGATAGGGAATATGTGATCACACTGTCACCATCCAGGGTAAGGAATATGGGATCACACTGTCACCATCCATAAAGGGAATATGGGATCACTGTCACCATCCATGACAGGGAATATGGGATCACTGTGCATGTGAGCACCCGTGAAGGGAATAATTATAGGATCACTGTCACCATCTATGACAGGGAATATGGGCTCACTGTGCATGTCACCATCCCTGAAGGGAATATTGGATCAAGGTCACCTCGATACTCCACCCACCCCCAAGCTATGACTGTCCTGTCAAGGTGACGTCAGTATGGAGAGGGGTGGGGGTGGGAGGTGGGGGGTCCTCACGTGGTGAGTGTTGAGCCCAGGTCCTCTCGTCCTGTGGGATAGCTTGTTGCTGGGGCCCGGAAGTCGGGGAATCCATCTTTAAAGACCGGCCATTGAAAATTGACTTGTCAGAGGTTTTAGGCGCTTCAATCAGGCCGAGAGATTGGAAGCGAGATTGTCTTTAGTTGGGGGAGAGAGGCGCTGCTGCTTGATAAATGTTTGCTACACGTGCTGCAGTCATTGCTCCGACGGAAAACCATTCACTGTTGCTCCTAAACATTACGCACACACACACACACACACACACACACACACACACACACACACACACACACACACGGACGCACCACAGAGACACAGAAGAAGAGAGACAGAAAGAGAGATACACGCTTGTGTGCTCAAAATATGACAAACAGACTAATAGACATTCTAGGTCATGATAGGAAGAAAAAGAAACAAACAAACAGAGATAAGTGAAAACAGAAACTAACACGAACGGAAATTGCCACAAGACTCCTCATTCAACAGGTAACCAGCGACAAGACTCATTCAGCAGGTAACCAGTCACAAGACTCCTCATTCAACAGGTAACCAACCACAAGACTCATCCAACAAGTAACCAGCCACAAGACTCATCCAACAGGTAACCAGCCACAAGACTCCTCATCCAACAGGTAACCAGCCACAAAACACTCCTCATCCAACAGGTAACCAGCCACAAAACACTCCACATCCAACAGGTAACCAGCCACAAAACACTCCACATCCAACAGGTAACCAGCCACAAAACACTCCTCATCCAACAGGTAACCAGCCACAAAACACTCCTCATCCAGCAGGTAATCAGCCACAAAACACTCCACATCCAACAGGTAATCAGCCACAAGATTCCTCATCCAACAGGTAACCAGCCACAAGACTCCTCATCCAACAGGTAACCAGCCACAAAACACTCCACATCCAACAGGTAACCAGCCACAAGACACTCCTCATCCAACAGGTAACCAGCCACAAGACACTCCTCATCCAACAGGTAACTAGCCACAAGACACCTCATCTAACAGGTAACCAGCCACAAGACACCTCATCTAACAGGTAACCAGCCACAAGACACTCCTCCTCCAACAGGTAACCAGCCACAAGACACTCCTCATCCAGCAGGTAATCAGCCACAAAACACTCCTCATTCAACAGTGTAACCAGCCACAAGACTCCTCACAGAACAGGTAACCAGCCACAAGACTCATCCAACAGGTAACCAGCCACAAGACTCCTCATCCAACAGGTAACCAGCCACAAAACACTCCTCATTCAACAGGTAACCAGCTACAAGACTAATCCAACTGGTAACCAGCCAAAGACTCCTCATCCAACAGGTAACCAGCCACAAAACACTCCTTATCCAACAGGTAACCAGCCACAAGACTCCTCACAGAACAGGTAACTCCTCATAGAACAGGTAACCAGCCACAAGACTCATCATACAACAGGCAACCAGCCACAAGACTGTTACAGAACAGATAACCAGCCACAGACTCCCCACAGAACAGGTAACCAGCCACAAGACTCATTCAACAGATACCCAGGGGCCGAATCCCAAACGGAGTTTGTGTTTTTTTTGGTTGGCTAACTCTTTTTTGGTTTTCCCAACATGTCATTCGATTGGCTAGCCGTACGGAACGCCCCTTAGGGCGGTGTTTTGATTGGCTGAAAATTGGGGAAACGACATTGCTGGTTGGGTGAGCAGAGAGGACGTTTTGTTTGATGCTAAACTTGGAGCGTGTGGCTGTGGGGAAGGCGGTACGTTGGAATTCAATTTGAATTTCTTTCTGTCTTTCTTTCTTTCGTTCTCTCTTCCTTTCATTATATCTAGCTAGCTGGTTAACTAGCTTGCTTCCCAGCTATCTAGCTACATATCTGTCTATCTGTTGACCTAGCTAGCTGGTTAACTAGCTTGCTTCCCAAGCTATCTAGCTACATATCTATCTGTTGACCTAGCTAGCTGGTTAACTAGCTTGCTTCCCAAGCTATCTAGCTACATATCTGACTATCTGTTGACCTGTTTTTCGTTCTGTCTTTCTTTCGTTATATCAGGCTAGCTAGCTACATATCTGTCTGTTGACCTGTTTTTCGTTCTGTCTTTCTTTCGTTGTATCAGGCTAGCTAGCTACATATCTGTCTATCTGTTGACCTGTTTTTCGTTCTGTCTTTCTTTCGTTATATCTAGTTTGCTAGCTACATATCTGTCTGTTGACCTATTTTTCGTTCTCTCTTTCTTTCTTTTTTTCTGTCTTTCTTTTTGTACTTCCCATTCCCTTCATTCGTGCCACTCCATCTTTCTTTCTTTGTTTTTTTTTCTTTCTTTCTTGTCATTCTTCTTTTCTTCACCCTTAACTTCCTTCCTTCATTCTTTCCACTCTCTTTTTTCTTTCTCTCTTCTCTCCCCCCCCCCGCCTTTTTTTTTCCTTCTTTTTTTCTCCGTCGTATATTTTACCTCTTTTCTTCATTCTCTTTTTCTCTTTTCGTTTTTACCTGCCTGTCTTGTCATTTCTTTCCGTTTGGCAGTACGTAACTAAGAGCTGGAGTGGCTGTGAACTAACAGCATTGCAGAGCTGTCATGAGTCCAGTTGAACAGAGTGGACACAGCACAAGGAAACGTCACAACGACAATGGTGAAATCACCATGCAGGTTGACGGAACATCATTGCACAATCGTTCCCTGATGTTCTTGTGTGAAAACAAGATGCACAGTAAAACAGAAAATGAAAGGCTGTTCCCAAGCGTTCTCTGAATAGAGTGATCAGCTCTAATCTGTTTACTGCAATCACGTTTTGTTGCTGCTATTGTTGCTGTTGTTGATTTGTTGCTTTTTTTGTGTAATTTCATGGCAGTCGGGTTTGAAGTGAAAATGAGAAAGCCATCATCAGAAATAATCTATATTTTAAAGCCGGGCTTCTTCTGTAACGTTCATTGTGAATGCAATCTTGCTGAAACTGTTCGCGTTTGAGATCATTTTCATTCTAACTCGTGCTTTCAGTGAACTGTATCTGAAGATTTGATGTTCGCTATTTCAAAGATATTTCAGACGTGAGCACATCTCATAAGGTCCCTCGTCAGCATGCTCCTTTGTCGGTTTGCAGAAGGCTGGGCAGTCAATCAAGGAACAGTGTGGGACCACCTCCATGAAAACATGTGCATGCCTGTGCGTATATTTGTATTTGTATTTCTTTTTATCACATCAGATTTCTCTGTGTGAAATTCGGGCTGCTCTCCCCTGGGAGAGCGCGTCGCTACACTACAGCGCCACCCATTTTTTTGGTATTTTTTTCCTGCATGCAGTTTTATTTGTTTTTCCTATCGATGTGGATTTTTCTACAGAATTTTGCCAGGAACAACCCTTTTGTTGCCGTGGGTTCTTTTACGTGCGCTAAGTGCATGCTGCACACGGGACCTCGGTTTATCGTCTCATCCGAATGACTAGCGTCCAGGCCACCACTCAAGGTCTAGTGGAGGGGGATAAAATATCGGCGGCTGAACCGTGATTCGAACCAGCGCGCTCAGATTCTCTCGCTTCCTATGCGGACGCGTTACCTCTAGGCCATCACTCCACGTCATATG
>NC_134888.1:29495830-29525830 GCF_041734735.1 Babylonia areolata | reverse complement strand
AGAGGGAGAGTGGGTGGAAAGAGGGGAGAGAGAGAGTGATGGAAAGAGGGGAGAGGGAGAGGGATGGAAAGAGGGGGAGAAGGAGAGAGGGGTGGAAAGAGGGGAGAGAGAGAGGGGGGAAAGAGTAGGGGAGAGAGAGAGGGGGTGGAAAGAGAGGGGGACAGAGAGAGGGGGGTGGAGAGAGGGAGAGAGGGGGGTATAGGGGAGAGGGAGAGAGGGGTGGAAAGAGGGGGATAGGGGAGAGGGAGAGAGAAAGAGGGGAGAGGGAGAGAGGGGTGGAAAGAGGGGGAGAGGGGGAGAAATAGATGGAAAAAGGGAGGGGGAGAGAGAGGGGGGGGGGTGGAAGGAGGGGGAGAGGAGAGAGAGAGAGAGAGAGGTGGAAAGAGGCGGGGGGAGAGAGAGAAAGGTGGAAAGAGGGGAGAGAGAGAGTGGGTGGGGATCGGGGGGGAGAGAGAGAGGTGGAAAGAGGGGGGGGGGAGAGAGAGAGGGATGGAAAGAGGGGAGAGAGAGAGGTAGAAAGAGGGGGAGAGGGGAGAGAGAGGGGTAGAAAGAGAGGGGAGAGGGGTGGAAAGAGGGGGAGAGGGAGAGGGGTGGAAAGAGGGGGAGAAGGTTAGAGAGAGGGGGGGGGGTGGAAAGAGGGGGAGAAGGTTAGAGAGAGGGTGTGTGTGGAAAGAGTGGAGAGAGAGAGAGGGGTGGAAAGAGGGGAGAGGGAGAGGGGTGGAAAGAGGGGGAGAAGGTTTGAGAGAGGGGTGGTGGTGGAAAGAGTGGAGAGAGAGAGGGGTTGAAAGAGGGGGAGAGAGGGAGAGGGGTGGAAAGAGGGGAGAGGGGGGTGGAAACAGGGTAGATAGAGAGGGGGGTGGTAAGAGGAGAGAGAGAGAGGTAGACATATGGGAGAGAGAAAGTGGGGAGGGGGGCTGAAAGAGGGGAGGGAGAGACAGAGAGAGAGAGAGAGGGGGGGGGGTGGGGTGGGGGGGGGGGGTCGAACTCGATTGTTATAATAAGAGTGAAAGGAAAAGCTACAAAGCTGCTTCTCACGACAGCGCCACAAAAAGCGTGGTAAGCAGAACACAAATGGTTGATGATAATCCTTTCTGGAGACATGTATTCATGGCATACAACCACTTTTGTAAACGTGTAAAACCGACATCGATAACCGAGTAATTTTCTGAACCAATATTTTATAATGAAAACATCAGAATAGGAAACAACACTATTAAGTATAGAAATTGGATAAACAGGAGAATATATTGCATTGCACACTTTGTAAATAATGATGGGAATTTTCTTGCGCAAAGCGAATTTAACAGAAAATATGGAATCAATGCAAAGTTTAAAAGTTTCAGTGGATGATGTTTACTAGCCATTAAGAAGTACATACAGGAAACAGAATTAAACATATCAGAAAACACAACGCACGATATACCCTCAGCGTTAAAGATTATAATTATACTCTGTACCTAAAGGAACCAGGCCATACTAGGATAGTTTATTGCCTGACAGTAAGCTTCCCAACGGCTGTCTGATGTGGTCGAAAAAACTAGGAGCGTTTGATAAAATACAGAAAATATATGACATAAAGCTGAAAATTAATAGTTACAGTTACGTATAGTACACAGAATTCTTGGAACGAAAGTTAACCTGAAAGAAATGGGACTAGTAAATGACAATCACTGTGATTTCTGTATGGAAGCAAAGGATGATATTGAACACATAAGAATTCTGGAGATGTAATAGCACAAAACAATTTTGGCAAAACTTCGATAAGCTGTTAAAGGAAAAAGGTACAGTGTGTACAAACATAAGAATAACATAAAAAATTAGTATTATTTGGTACCGCCGGAAATATGCGCATAGTCAGTGTTTGACTTTTTAATACTCGTTTGTAAAATGTATATTTACAGGTGTAAAATGGAAAAGAGCACACCGAACATACCTTCTTTTGAAAGCTACCTATTTTCGCGATACAAAATTGAAGAACATAACGCAAGAATGGCATGGACATTAAATGACTGAAATAAAATGGTTACCATACATGACAATAATTCAAGAATCTACCCATAACTGCCACAATTAAAAGGTAAAAAAGAGTTTATAAACCCGATCAGAAAATGTGTTAGATATTTTGACGGTTGTCTGTACGGGTGAAATAATCACGTCGTAGCATTTTTGTTTTCACTTGGCTGTCTTATCTCATATTTGATGACGTATAAACATGATATATCTATGTACACACTTATTCACATTTGTATTGCTTGGAATACTTTACATGTGTCATTATATTTTGCTTTCATCGTGTTTTCATCCGTCTTGACATTTTTTCCCTTAATTTTACACGTATTTGTGTCAATTGTCCGTCTTGTCATTTTTTCCCCTTAATTTTACACGTATTTGTGTCAATTGTCTATGTCATGAAAATGGAAATTAAAAAACATGTTTTTTGTTTGTTTGGTTGGTTGGTTGGTTTTTGGTGTGTTTTTTAAAGAACACAAAGAAGAAGATATTAATGATGACGATGATTAAGGGGAGGAGAGGGATTGATGGGGGACAGACAGACAGACAGACAGACAGACAGAGGCAGAGACCTAACGCAAAATACTCTACTATGTCAAGAAGGCGGATTCATTGACAGACAAACACAAACAGACACACAGAGAGAGCAACATGTTGAGAGGAAAGGTCCAAAGATGAGACAGCATTGAGATCATGATGCATGTTTTTTTTCTCCACTGGCCCGACGTTTGCTATGGAAACACGGTCTGCCAGACAGCACGCCGATCCTTGGGGAGTGTCAGGATTCATGGACATGGATAGCCCGTCTTCACTTCCCTCTCTCTCTCTCTCTGTCTCTCCCTCTTTCTCTGTGTCTCTACCACCCCTCTCTATCTCTCTCTCCTTCTGTCTGCCACCTCTCTTTCTCTGTCTCCCTCTTTCTCTGTCTCTCCATCGTTCTCTGTCTCTACCCCCCCTCTCTCTCTCCCCCCCTCTCTGTCTCTCCCTCTCTCTCTCCCTCTCTCTACCACCTCTCTTTCTCTGCCTCCCTCTCTCTCTGTCTCCCCCCCTCTCTCTCTGTCTCCCTGTCTCCCCCCTCTCTCTCTACCTCTCTCTCTCTCCCCCACCGCTCTCTCTACCACCTCTCTCTGTGTCTCCCCCTCTCTCTCTGTCTCCCTCTCTCTCTGTCTCACTCTCTCTCTGTCTCATTTTCTCTGTACCACCTCTATCTCTCTCTGTCTCCCTCTCTCTCTCTGCATCAGCGTGAGGTTTCTCATCACTGTTGTATATGTACAGTGATATAAATATATTTCTCTGCTCTGTTTATATATTTTCATTTCAGTCGTGCCTCTTTCCTGTATTCTGTATGGTGATTAATTTGACAGTCTTAATAACCCCTTTACTTCTTTTTTTCTTTTCTTTTTTTCAATATCTGCTATTGTACTACAATATGATCTGTAATGTACTACAGTATGATTTGATACCAAATTATGTTTATGTATGCATATGCATACATATCTGTATGTACATGTAGACATATGCATGCATGTGGGTATATGTGCAAATATGTATATGCATAAGGGTGTGTGTGTTTGGGGATGAGTGTGCGCATATCTGTGTGTGTGGGTGGGTGTCAGTGTGTGACAGTGTTCCCTTCATTATATTTTTTTATGATGATGATGGTCCGTTGATTAGTATTATAATTATCATTAGTAGTAGTAGTAGTAGTAGTAGTGGTAGTGGTAGTATTTACTATTGTTATTATTGTTGTGTCTTATCGTTAATGTTTTTGTTGTCACAAGAACAGATTGGAAGACTAGGCAATGCCTAAAATCTTTATCCTTGAGTAATAAAGTTTTTGAATCTTGAATCTTTGAATCTCTGTCTCCCTCTCTCTCTGTCTCCCTCTCTCTGTCTCCATTATTGATTGCAGGTGGCAAGATTGGCATGATCATATACAAACTAGTGATAGATTCGCACAGTTCAGACTTTTTAAAACATCGCATGTGATTGAGCCATACATTGAGTTAGGACTGAACAGATATATAAAATGTACACTGACAAAATTTAGATTTGGTATTTCTAGTATCGCTTCTCATAGTTTCAGGTATAGCATTCTAAATGAACCTATGTATACATGCCGTTTATGCAGTTCGGGTAAAGAAGATGAATTGCATTTTTTGTTATGTTGCCCTGCTTTGTGTGACCTTAGACAAAAACTTATTCAACCGAAATATTATAGAGATCCGTCTAATTTTAGGTTCAATTTACTCATGTCTTCAAGACAGGAATGTACTCTGCATAACTTAGCCATATATATATATATATATATGAAGGATTGAAGAGACTACGTACAGTTATCTCGTGAATGTTGTTGAATATTTGTGTTGACTATTTTGGGTGATATGGTTGATATTGTGCTAACAATTTTTGGTTGATCTGAATTGTCTACTTACTGTGTCATGTCATTTTCTAATTATTATTTATCAATGAATCCCCCTTCAGTAAGGGGCTCTGGCCTTATCTGAATAAAACATTCGTTCGTTCGTTCGTTCTCTCTGTCTCCCTCACTCTGTCTCTCTCTGTCTACCACCTCCCTCTCTCTCTCCTCCCTCTCTCTCTCTACCACTTCTCTCTCTCTGTCTCCCCCCTCTCTACCCCCCCCCCCCTCTCTCTCTACCACCTCTCTGTGTCTTCCTCTCTCTCTTTCTCCCCCTCTTTCTCTCACCATTTCTCTCTCTCTCTCTCTCTCTCTCCACCACCTCTCTCTCCCTCTCTGTCTCCATCTCTCTCTCTCTCCTCTCTCTCTCCCCCTTTCCATCTCCACCTCTCTCCCTGTTTCCAGAATGTGGGGAGAGCTGCGAGAAAGACAGAAAGACAGACGGACAGACAGACAGAAAAGGAGTGGGTGCCTCGCCGGAGCTAATAGCAGACCGCTGGGCTTCATCAATAAGGATTGAAGGGATTCCAATTGTCAGTGGTTCTGGTGACTGCCAAGTGGTTGTGTGTGTGTGTGTGTGTGTGAGAGAGAGAGAGAGAGAGAGAGGGAGGGAGCGAGAAAGGGAGGGAGTGAGAGAGAGGGAGAGAGAGAGGGAGGGACACAGAGGGAGAGGGAGGGAGAGAAAGATAGGGAGACAGAGGGAGAGTGAGAGTGAACGAGGGAGGGGATGAGAGAGAGAGAGAGAGAGAGAGGATAAGAGAGATAGAGAGGGAGAGAAAAAGATCGAGAGAGAGGGGGGGGGGGGGGGGGGGGGGGGGGGATATAATTGACGTGTTAAGCAGTTTCTGCCGTGGGTTTTATACTCTGGTGTGTATTGGCGACACAAATGATCAGGCTTTTGTTTATTTATCTGTTTATTTACCTATTTATTTATTCATTTATTTATTCATCTTACTTTATTCATTATTTCACAGTAGATGTGGTGTAGCGTATATGGGTCAGTCCTTACGCTTTGACACCACCTTGAAACTTAATCCGATGTAATGACGGGTCTTGCGGTCGGCTGTCCTGTAAATAACGTGATTTCATTGTCCAGTTTTTGTTCTGTTTGAAGCGAAGGTAGATAAGTCACCTGATAAAGTCCAGATACACATGTCTTCACCTGTTGAAGCCATATAGACAGGTCCTCACCTGTTGAAGCCATATAGACATGTCCTGATCTGTTGAAGCCATATAGACAGGTCCTCACCTGTTGAAGCCATATAGACATGCCCTGATCTGTTGAAGCCATATAGACAGGTCCTCACCTGTTGAAGCCATATAGACATGTCCTGATCTGCTGAAGCCATATAGACATGAAGCCATATAGACATGTCCTCATCTGTTGAAGCCATATAGACATGAAGCCATAATAATTATAGACAGGTCCTCACCTGTTGAAGCCAGATAGATATGTCCTCACCTGTTGAAGCCATATAGACAGGTCTTCACTTGTTGAAGCCATATAGACATGTCCTGATCTGTTACCTGTTGAAGCCATATAGACAGGTCCTCACCTGTTGAAGCCATATAGACATGTCCTCACCTGTTGAAGCCATATAGACATGAAGCCATATAGACATGTCCTCACCTGTTGAAGCCATATAGACATGAAGCCATAATAATTATAGACAGGTCCTCACCTGTTGAAGCCATATAGACATGTCATCACCTGTTGAAGCCAGATAGACTAGTCATCACCTGTTCAAGCCATATAGACATGTCCTCACCTGTTGAAGCCATATAGACAGGTCCTCACCTGTTGAAGCCATATAGATATGTCATCACCTGTTGAAGCCATATAGACAGGTCCTCACCTGTTGAAGCCATATAGACATGTCATCACCTGTTGAAGCCAGATAGACATATCCTGATCTGTTGAAGCCATATAGATAGGTCATCACCTGTTGAAGCCATATAGACATGTCTTTACCTGTTGAAGCCAGATAGACATATCCTGATCTGTTGAAGCCATATAGACATGTCCTCATCTGTTGAAGCCATATAGATATGTCCTCACCTGTTGAAGCCATATAGGCAGGTCCTCACCTGTTGAAGCGATATAGACAGGTCCTCACCTGTTGACAGGTCTTCACCTGTTGAAGCCCTATAGACATGTCATGTCATCACTTGTTGAAGCCAGATAGACAATGTCCTGATCTGTTGAAGCCATATAGACAGGTCCTCACTTGTTGAAGCCATATATACATGTCCTGTCCAAATTGAAGACCAGATGAATAAGTCCTCATGTGGTGAAGCCCATGTAGATATGTCCTCATCTTCTAGAATTTTGTATGGGATAAAAAAAAAAAGAGTTAAAAGATCAGTAGCATTTCAAAGTATACAAAATGGGGGCATAAATAGTTAACACATTTTATCATTTATAAATCCCTGAAACATTGTTGAAGGGGAAAAAACGTCGCCGTCAAAAACATCCCCCAAAATGAGAGACGGGAGAAAAAAGAAAAATGAGAAAGAAAGACCAACAAAAAAACAAATCAAAACGTATTGTTAAAAGAATGTTCGTAAGTTGAAATGGTTCGAGAATATGGCCCAGATTGCAAAGCCTTGTATTTCGAAGACTGGGTAAGAAAAACATTATCATGTGAAAGACTCTGTGAAGGAGAATAGTGGCGTTGTGAGTATTTACTAATACCAAGACAAAACTGATATTCAAGATCCAGAACTGGAATATTTCGGCTGTGGAAACTCAGTTAGAAGCCATTAAAGAACAAAAACAACACCATAGAACAACAAAAAGAACAAACTGTTTTACGATGTATTGATATGAGCAGCAGCACTAAGAACTACCTGCAAGAAATGGGCAATGATTTTTGTTTTAAAAAACCTGAATAGGTAACCTATTTTTTTCCGTTTTAACACAAGAAAGATTTAAGAGTAAGATTGATAAAATAGTTCCAGATTTAAATAATCATCGTATTCTTATTTCAAATTATATTTTGATGGGGGTACTTTCAAATGATACGTGTATTTGTCATGGATAAAAATGGTATGTATGGGAGTGTAACCCTGCACATTTTTTGGACAGGCTGGAAACTTAAAACGAAAAATGTTTAAATTGTGAAAAACTTGCTCCAAACCATGCATTGGTGCATTTTGAAAAGGACAACAAAACGGAAACTAATGAGTGCTTCACATATTATTCTTTTGATGATAGCTAGTATATGTATATAGAGAGAGAGAGTCTTGGGGGCTTGTTGGCCTTTCGGAACCATCGCAACGCACTGCCCTGAAACCTTCTTGGCCGAGAGAGTGGGGATGTAACTTGGGCAAGACACTCTCCACTATAATCAAATTCTAGCCCAGAAAGTTGGGACAGCAGTTGTATCATCTGCTGTTCTGATGGTCATAGTCGGACACCACTATCATACAATATATATATATATATATATATATATATATATATATATATATATATATACATATATATATATATATATATATATATATATATATATATATATAATTTTATTATATATATACTAATGTAAAATCAATAATGTAAAACCATATCAGGAATGCTCATAAAAGATCCCACAGAGATATTTGAAAGTGACGAGTATTGTTGTCACTAACTGTAGACTACAGCAGATGTTACACGGATGGGAACCACGTGCATGTTTAGTACAGAACTAACAGAATTTCACACACAATCAGTGTTTTCACCAATATTTGTTATTCTGCTTATATCACTTTGATTCGGAGTTGTCCATATCCAGACTAACATTGTGTCTTCACTTCCTAATGTACGCACTTATATTTGTTGCAGTAAACCCTTGTCTGATGGAAAAAAAGCGCGTGTACACACACACAAGCACACACATAGATAGATAGATAGATAGATAGATAGATAGATAAGAAAAAGACAGACACGCAGATTGACAGACAGACAGGGAGGATGGATGACACTGGAAACAAAGATGATTTATGAAGAAAGCGGATTTGGGTCAGCCAAGTGAGTCCAAATTAGCGGAAAGTTGTTTACAGCAGTGTTCATAAAAAGACAGCATAAAGTTGTTCATAGCAGTGTTCGTAAAAAGACAAGATAAAGTTCTTTATAGCAGTGTTCATAAAAAGACAGCATAAACTTGTTTATAGCAGTATTAATAAAAAGACCACAAAAAAAACAACTGCATAACGCCCCGCAGTTTAGCACGTGCATGATAGCACGCCACATAAACTGTGCCACAGGAAACACTCACTGCCTGCTTCCTTCTTCGCCCTTCTTTCTCCATTCCTTCCTCCCTGTCTTCTTTCTTTCTTTCTATCTGTCTCTCTGTCTGTCTTTCCTTCTTCTTCGTCTTGGTCTTGTTCTTCTTCCGTTTGTTCTTGTTCTTTCTTTCTTTCTTTCTGTCTGTCTGTCTATCTGTCGGTCTTTCTGTCTGTCTTTCTTTCTTCCTGTCTGTCTGTCTATCTGTCGGTCTTTCTGTCTTTCTTTCCTTCTTCTTCGTCTTGTTCTTGTTGTTCTTCCGTTTGTTCTTGTTCTTTATTTCCTTCTTTCTTTCCTTCTTTCTCTTTCTTTTTTCTTTCTTTCTTTCCTTCATCATCTTGTTGTTCTTGTTCTTCTTCTGTTTGTTCTTCTTCTTCTTTCTTTCTTTCCTTCTTCTTCGTCTTGTTGTTCTTGTTCTTCTTCCATTTGTTCTTCTTCTTGTTTCTTTCCTTCTTTCTTTCCTTCCTTCCTTCTTTCTTTCCTTCCTTCCTTCTTTCTTTCTTTCCTTCTTATTCGTCTTCTTGTTCTTCTTCCGTTTGTTCTTCTTCTTCTTTCTTTCTTTCTCTCTATCTGTCTGTCTGTCTGTCTTTCTTTCTTCTTCATCTTGTTGTTCTTCCGTTTGTTCTTGTTCTTTCTTTCTTTCCTTCTTCTTCGTCTTCTTGTTCTTCTTTCTTTCCTTCTGTTTTTTTTCTCTTTCTTTCTGTCTGTCTTTTTTCGGGTGCTTTGTTTTCTCTTCTTTTTGTTTCAAGTGACACACGCAAATGTGAAATAACATGGTCAGACCATAACGATTCTGGTCACACCAATACCAAAAGCAACATGCACAGCGTACACAATCAGTAAAGAGCATCAAACTCATTCTGGCACTTGCTGACTGACCAAAGAAAACGAAAGTCCCACTGATCTGGTTCAGACACGTTCATCAGTTTCTGTGAATCGGTTTTTTTCCACCTGTGACCGGAACTTAGGCACCCACACTCCGTTTTCAGAGGTGGTGGCGTTCTGCTCCGGTCCTCCATGGGGCAAAAGAGAACGAGAGATAGAGGGAGAGAGAGGGAGGGAGGGGAGAGAGAGAGAGGGGGGGAGAGAGGGGAGTAAGAGAGAGAGACAGGGAGGGAGAAAGAGGGAGAGAGAGAGGGAGAGAGAGTGGGGTAAGAGAGAGAGAGACAGGGAGGGAGAAAGAGGGAGAGAGAGAGGGGGAGAGAGAGCGAGCGAGCTGGGTTTTGTGTATGTTATTCCAGAACAGTTTCGTTGCTGATCAGAAAGGGGGGGCGAGGTGAGAGGGGAGGTAATGTTCACCAAGTGCTCCGTTTCCACTGGCTTCTCTCGTCCTGTGATGCTGCTCTCATCTCCCCCTCTGTCTGGATGGTTGTGAACGGGGGGAGGGGGGGGGGATGGTGAGAACACCATCTGTGAGTGTGTGTGTGTGTGTGAGTGCTGTTTATGTGTGTGTGCTCTGTGTGTGTTGTGTGTGTGTGTGTGTGTGTGCTGTGTGTGTGCGTGAGTGTGTGTGTTGTGTATGTGCTCTGTGTGTGTTGGGTGCGTGCGTGAGTGTGTGCGTGTTGTGTGTGTGTCGTGTGTGTTGTGTGTTTGTATATCAATGTGTGTGTGTGTGTGTGTGTGTGTGTGTCTGTTTATGTGTATGTGCTCTGTGTGTGTCTGTGTGTGTGTACGAACGTACGTGAGGGAGAGAGGAATAGACATAGAGAATGAGGAGGAGAGAAAGAGAGAGAGGGAGTGGAAGAGAGACAAACAGAACATCTGTGTGTGATTGTGTGTGTGTGTGTGTGTGTGTGTGTGTGTGTGTGTGTATTTATGTGTATGTGCTCTGTGTGTGTTGGGTGTTTATATGTATGTGCTCTTTGCGCGCGCGCGCGCGCGTGTGTGTGTAAGTGAGTACGTGTTTATGTGTATGTGCTCCGTGTGTGTTATATGTTTGTATGTATGTGTGTGTGTGTGTGTGTTTATGTGTATGTGCTCTGTGTGTGTCTGTGTGTGTGTGTGTACGTACGTACGTGAGAGAGGGGAACAGACATAGAGTATGAAGAGGATAGTGACAGAGAGAGACAAAGAGAGCGAGAGAGAGAAAGAGGGAGAGGAGGAGAGACAAACAGACAGACTACAGACAAACAGACAGACAGAGATAGAGAGAGAAAGTCAAGCAGGCATGAAAGTGACAATGATTTATGACGGACGGTTTCAGCCGTGCGGTGAAGTGAAAAGCACAGAAAGTTGTTTATACCAGATAAAAAAAACACAGCATCAAGGCTCAGAGCTTTATTACCGCTCCAATAAAACGACAGAAAAGCATACGCTCCTATCAGCAATATTGACGCAGCGTTCACGGTTCATTTCACGATGGGGAAGCTGAGAGAAAGACGGGGTAGAGAGAGAGAACAGAGGGAGAGAGGAGAGAGAGGGGAGAGAGAGAGAGAAAGAAAGGGAGAGAAACAGAGAGAGAGAGAGAGGAGAGAGAGAAAGGGGAGACAGAGGAGAGAGACAGACAGACAGAGACAGAAACAGAGAGGAAGAAAGAAAGAGAGAGGAGGAGAGAGAGGGGAGACAGAGGAGAGAGAGAGAGAGAAAAAAAAAAGAAAGAAAGAGGGGGAGAGAGAAAGAAAGAAAGAGAGCGGACAGAGAGAGAGAGAGAGAGAGAGAGAGAGAGGTTTTCGGGTATAACTCAGTTATTTTCAAATTAATCTAGATTTTTTTCCCCGGCGTTTCAGTCAGAGAAGAGTGAGGGAAATGCTATCCTGCTTCCTTCGTATTTTGCTGCTGCTGCTGCTGCTCCCCCCCCCCTCCCTCATCCCCCTCCCCCCCTCCCCCACCTCCCGGTCTCTTTTTCACTCTTACACTCTGCCACATAGACACACCCACCCACCCACCCACCCACACAGACGCCCACACAGTGTTGGTGTCGAGGAAAAAAAAATGACAAAGATTTATGAAGGAGGAAGATTTCCGCCAACTGGCTTGGGAGAGGGGTGGGAGGGAGGGTGGGAACCCCTGAAAAATGGTTTATTATACTTCCGATAAAACGAAGCGTAAACACTACGCTGTTTATGATGTGTATGAGAAAAAAATAAGCGTAGTCACTACGCTGTTTAACACTGGTTCTTCCCGTGGATACTGACGCACAGTTAACGATTCAAAGAATGGGGAGGGGGAGGGGAGAGGGGGAGGGGAAGGGAGAGGGGGAGGGGAGAGAAACATGGAGACAAGTGGGGTGGCGAGTGGAAGCTCTCTCTCTCTCTGTCTCTCTCTCTCTCTCTCTCTCTCTGTCTCTCTCTCTCTCTCATACACTCTCTCAAACACACACACACACTCTCACATACTCTCTCTAGCCCCCCTCTCTCTCTTTCTCTGTCTCACTCTCTCACACACATACACACACTCACGTACTCTCTCTCACTCACACACATACACACACACTTTCTCTCTCTCACTCTCTTACACACATACATACACACTTTCTCTCTCTCACTCTCCCTCACACACATACATACACACTTTCTCTCTCTCTCTCTCTCTCTCACTTTCTCTGTCTCACACACACACACACACACACACACACACACACACACACACACACACTTTCTTTTACTCTCTCACAGACACACACATGCACACACTCTATCTCTCTCGCACACACATGGACCGTCATTTACGATTTAATTAGACTGGATTTAGATTTGGTATTTCCGGAATTAATTCACATCAGTATCGTTATAAAAATGTATGTAATTCACTAACGCTGTGTCCTTTGTGCAGGGAAACAAATGAAGACGAAGTTCATTTTGTGTTGAAGTGTCGTGCCTTGAATGATTTCCGTTCGAAACATTTTTCAAAGAAGTATTATGAATACCCATGTTTGTTTAGATTATGTTTATTGACGGCATCTACTGATGATAGTATTATTCCAAACCTGGTATGGTATCTATTATGGAGCTTTTAAGCTCAGAGTGACAGTATTGTCTTAGTTTATTTCTTTATTAAGCTATGAACACTGACAGTTATGATGACACTTACAAATTTTGTCTTCGCCCCTTGTTCACATGGGGCTGTGGTCTTAAATGAATAAATCATCTCAGTCCAGTCGCACACACACACACACACACACACACAGAGAGAGAGAGAGAGAGAGAGAGAGAGAGAGAGAGAGAGAGAGAGAGAGATGCACACACACACACAACACACACACACACACACACACATCTCCACCACCACCACCACCACCACCCCCACCCCACCCCACCACCCCTCACACACACGTATCTCCCGTCCACCCCATCTCACAACGCTTTGCTTTGCGCTCTGAGACAGACAGACAGACAGACAGATGGCGTGGCGAGATAACTCAGTTATATACAGGTATAACTGGGTTATTTCCTGATGAATCCACATCATTTTGCAGCGCTTCAGTGAGGGGGAGAAGGGGGTGGGGGGCGGGGATGGGGGTGGTACCCGTCTTCCAGCCCCCTGTTGATTGGTTCAGCTTCATTTCACCCCTCCACACACACACACACACACACACACACACACACACACACACACTCACTCACTCACTCACTCACACCATCCTCCCCAATCCCCACTGCTTTTCTGTGCTCATCGCTATCTCTCTCCCTCTTCCTGTGTGTGTGTGTGTGTGTGTGTGTGTGTGTGTGTGTGTGTGTGTGTGTGTGTGTGTGTGTGTGTGTGTGTGTGTGTGTGTGTGTGTGCGTGTGTGTGTATGCGTGTGTGTGTGTGTGTGTGTGTGTGTGTGTGTGTGTGTGTGTGTGTGTGCGTGTGTGTGTGTGTGTGTGTGTATGTGTGTGTGTGTGTGTGTGTGTGTGTGTGTGTGTGTGTGTGTGTGTGTGAAACGCTGGAGGCGTGAGAAGCATGGAAGTTGTCACTTAGCGAGGTGAACGAATTCACTTCACTCTCTCTGTGTGTCTGTCTGTGTCTCTGTGTCTGTGTCTGTTTCTCTCTCTATCTGTCTCTCCCTCTATCTCTGTCTCTCTCTCTGTCTCTCTGTGTCTCTGTCCCTCTGTCTGTTGCTCGCTCTGTGTGTGTGTGTGTCTCTCTCTCCGTCTCTTTCACTCTGTGAACGAATTCACTTTACTCTCTCTCTCTCTCTCTCTCTCTCTCTCTCTCTCTGTCTGTGTCTCTGTGTCTGTCTGTCGGTCTCTGAATCATATCCCAGAAACTGAATCAAATTTCCAAAAATTCAAATCTACCTTACATTTAAACCCGATGAATATTTCAAATTTGACGCCTCTATATCCTAAAATGTGCTGATCATGTTTCAATATTATTCATATTTCAGATACATAATTATATACATATAATCTGATATTTGCCATGAATTCACTTCCCATGTTCCAACTATCAGTGTCTGTCACTCTGTCTCTCTCCATGTTATATATTTCTTCTTTTTTTCCTTCTAATAATCATTTTTATTTTATAATGATTTGATCTTTTCAATGATAATGTGTCGTTGTGTCGTACTTAGGTTGTGTACATGCTTTTATTTATGCGCTTTATTTTCATGTGTAATTTGTGTGTGTGTGTGTGTGTGTGTGTGTGTGTGTGTGTGTGTGTGTGTGTTTTGCCATTGCTTTGTCTTGTTTTCTGTTTTTTATTTATTTTTTTTATTTTTTTTATTTTTTGTTGTTGTCTTTTTTCCTCGCTTTTCTTTCTTTTTTGTCTTTGAGGGCTGGATGTAAAAAAAAAAAGATAAATAAGAAAAATAAAAAAGCAGCTGTGATTACTCCACTACCCTCGTGAAATAACAATTCGTTTCGTTTCGTTTCTGTGTGTGTGTCTGTGTGTCTGACAGACAGATCTGTAGACACCATGAGCATTGACTTTCCGGTAAGGCAGGGTCTTCACAGCGAGTGTCCGCAGACCGGAGTCCACACTGATCGGGATTTCCACTCCCCCCCCCCCCTCCACTAACCCAAGTAGCCTGCACAGTCAGACTATCAGTCATGTGAAATAAGCTTTGAAATCGTCAAATCTGTAGGGTGTTAACACCGTCACCAGGAAAGCCCCGCAGTGAAGCGAACACCTAAACGATGAACACAGACCTGGCCCAAGACGAAGGCTAGCTCTAACAGAAAACCACCCCGACTACTAACTGTGGAACCACATGCCTTGGAGCCGTCTTGACACCCCCATCCCCACCACCACCACCACCAGCAGCACCTCCACCAACCTCCTCCCCGCAAAAAAAAAGAAAGAAAAAAAAAAAAAAAAAGGGACAGGTCCCGTCTGCTGCCTATTGCCGCTGTCGTCTGTATCTCTCTGCCAGACGCGGGCTCTCTTCTCCTCCCCTCCCCCCACCCAATTCAAACACCACACACGCCTTGCCTCTACCCCTCCTCCCCCTCCTCCCGGGGGTCTAAGCAGTGGAATTGACGGACGATTACAGGAGGCTGAAGTGCACAGAATGGGGAACACGGTCTACAGAGGACCGGGGGGGCGTTTAGCACGTGCCGCCACAGTCACCCAATTGACGTCCACAGCTAGCCCTCATTGTGCGCCCTGTTGAAAACGGCGTGGGGGGGTCTGTCTCTTTGTGTGGACAAGCTGCTGTCTGCTCCTCTGGCTGCCTTCATTGGACGTTCAGCTGGTTAGGGCTGTCTGGCTGTCTGGGATAGGGCTGACTTCATGTTCTACTGGTTAGGGCTGTCTGGGATAGGGCTGACTTCATGTTCTGCTGGTTAGGGCTGTCTGGGATAGGGCTGACTTCATGTTCTGCTGGTTTGGGCTGTCTGGGATAGGGCTGACTTCATGTTCTGCTGGTTAGGGCTGTCTGGCTGTCTGGGATAGGGCTGACTTCATGTTCTGCTGGTTTGGGCTGTCTGGGATAGGGCTGACTTCATGTTCTGCTGGTTAGGGCTGTCTGGGATAGGGCTGACTTCATGTTCTGCTGGTTAGGGCTGTCTGGCTGTCTGGGATAGGGCTGACTTCATGTTCTGCTGGTTAGGGCTGTCTGGGATAGGGCTGACTTCATGTTCTGCTGGTTAGGGCTGTCTGGGATAGGGCTGACTTCATGTTCTGCTGGTTAGGGCTGTCTGGGATAGGGCTGACTTCATGTTCTGCTGGTTAGGGCTGTCTGGGATAGGGCTGACTTCATGTTCTGCTGGTTAGGGCTGTCTGGGATAGGGCTGACTTCATGTTCTGCTGGTTAGGGCTGTCTGGGATAGGGCTGACTTCATGTTCTGCTGGTTAGGGCTGTCTGGGATAGGGCTGACTTCATGTTCTGCTGGTTAGGGCTGTCTGGCTGTCTGGGATAGGGCTGACTTCATGTTCTGCTGGTTAGGGCTGTCTGGCTGTCTGGGAGAGGGCTGACTTCATGTTCTGCTGGTTAGGGCTGTCTGGGATAGGGCTGACTTGACGTTCAGCTGGGTGCGGGGCTGACTCTTCAAGGAGAAAGTCTTGGGCTGCTGTGCCACTTCTTGCTCTCCTTTGCTCAGCAAGAAAGCAGCAACGCTTGGTAAACTGATAAATGAATAAACAAATAAATGAATGAACAGCTAGATAGATGAATGAATAAACATGTTCAAGGTATATGCTCTTTTGTTTTGCCTTCGCTGACAAGATGCAAATGATAAGGATAGCACTGAAGTCGTGAGGCAGATGATATTTACAGAATGTAACTGACGTCACGACACAGGTGGTAGGGATAGCGCTGACGTCACAATACAAGTGACAGGGACAGCACTGACATCACGATACAATTGACAAAGATATACTGACGTCACGACACAAGTGGCAAAGATAGCACTGACGTCACGATACAGGTGGCAGAGATAGCACTGACGTTACGGTACATGTGGCAGGGGTAGCACTGACGTCACGATACAGGCGGCAGGGGTAGGACTGACGTCACGATACAGGTGCAGGGCTAGCACTGACGTCACGATACAGGTGGCGGGGATAGCACTGACGTCACGATACAAGTGGCAGGTGTAGGACTGACGTCACGATACAGGTGGCAGGGCTAGCACTGACGTCATGATACAGGTGGCAGGTGTAGGACTGACGTCACGATACAGGTGGCGGGGATAGCACTGACGTCACGATACAAGTGGCAGGTGTAGGACTGACGTCACGATACAGGTGGCAGGGCTAGCACTGACGTCATGATACAGGTGGCAGGGGTAGGACTGACGTCACGATACAGGTGGCGGGGATAGCACTGACGTCACGATGCATGCGGCAGGGCTAGCACTGAAGTCGTGGTGTGTACACAGCACACCAGCAGTCAGATGAAACACAAACGCCGTGCTTATTTGAGCCGATTCTAAAGCAATAACCGAAACTGGTCGAAACAGCAGTTAACAACAATCACATCAAAAAACAGCTTAGTATTTTGCCACCATCAACGCCTTGTGTTCCTTGCAGGATTTTAAAAAAAAATTAATTTTTTTTATATTCTCTTCATCGACATTGTAAGAAATCATCTGAACTAATTGAAGCCGTGAAGAACCTGACAGACAGCCAGACAGCCCTAACCAGCAGAACATAAACGATCTTCGCACAGTAAAAAAAAAAAACACAAAAAAACCACACGAAGAGACCAGACAGACCCAGAGACACCTAATTTCGGTGCAACATTTTACAGCCCGGCTTGCCAGTCAGAAAATAAACCAACAGATAAGTACAGATGCCAACAAGGCACACAATCTGAAACTGTCCCTTCTCAGCGCTTGTCATAAAAATATCTTCTTCTCTCTCTGTCTCTCTCTGTCTCTGTCTCTCTCTCTGTCTCTCTCTCTCTCTCATTCATGAATCATTACCAACAACTAGTTAAGGTACGAAAATGATTAATTATGTTTTGCCATTGCCTTATTCAAGTGTCTTCTCACAAGGATGGTCTCTAACTGATACAGTGAGGACGAAAGATTTATTTATTCATTTATTTGTTTATTTGTTTACCTGTCTGTTATTTATCTACTTATTTGTGTGCCTTGTGTAGGTTTCTTTATGTATATTATGTTTGCAACGGGTCACAGGCCTATACGCAATTAAAACATTTGTTCTTGTTCTCTCTCTCTGATTCAGACAAACTCATTCTTGATAGGAAAGGCACATACCTCCGTGATACATTTTTTAGCACCACTGGGCCAGTGACTTAGAATCCACGGTTCGAATCCCATCATTGCAGGCTGTAATGGCCCATGTCAGCTTTTGCCGCTGTGAGGTCTGAAGTCCACATTGCGATCGGGACCACACAGCCCAGTGTCACCCGCTTCCCGAACACGGCCTGGAGAGTGGGGGCGTTGCTCCGATTCCGTGACTGCCACTGCATGTGTCTGTATCTCTCGGGCCTGGCTGACGCCGGAATGTGTTAGAAGAAAAGGCAGCCCTGTCGCATGCTCTCTAATTGACCCCCCTAAAACACACACAAAAAACAAAACAAAAAAAACCGATCACCCCTGACCTTCCAAGTAGCTTCGTTATTATTAGATCCCCCCATTTTCATCGAATGACTTTTTGTGCTGAGACTCTGCTGCCTTTCACACTTCGAGGGTTCTTTCTTCCCCCCTCCCTTCCCACCCCACCCCCCTTCCACGTGTATGCCTCCACTTCTCTCTTCCCCCGCCAACCACACACCCCTTTCCATCCCCCCCATGCCCCCCTCCCACCACCCCCACCCTTCCGTGTCTGAGTGAGTTGGGAGTCAGGCGCTGTCAGTGCGACAGACCAGGTCTAAGAAGGGTGGTGTCTGGGGGATTTGAAATCAACGACGTGAAAATAATACTGCTGAAATGGCTCATAGAATGGGGCAGAGAGGGAGGGGGGACTGAGAGAGAGAGACAGAGACAGAAACAGAGACAGAGACATAGACAGAGACATAGACAGACTCAATAGTAATCTTATTACCGACGCACGGCCACTTTGCAGTCATAAAGGCAGTTCCAGACCATGTAAGTCCACCATAGCGTTTTGTGGAGAGTGTTGGGTTTCAAAACCCAAATTGTCCCGTGCTCTTTTCTTTCTTCTTCTTTCTTCTATTTTTATATCTGGCCAGCTGATAGTTCCAGGAGACATTCCCCCGATACATCTCCCTGCATGTAAGAACACTGCCATCACATTCATGACACCGCCACGTCTTGGGTCGATCAGCCCATGTGAACTGCCTGTGAAACAAAAACAAACGAGAAAATGCTAACGTTAAGGTTCAACACACACACACACACACACACACACACACACACACACACACACACACACACACACACACACACACACACACACACACACACACACACACACACACACACACACACACACACACACACACACACACCAAAAACACCGGGTTGTACTTGTGTCATAAACCTTTAGGTTTCATGACATTGAAATTTATTTTATTCCATTCTATTTTATTCACACACACACACACACACACACACACACACACACACACACACAAAGCACTGGCTTATCTAACAGACTTAATTTGTTTACACAAGGGAGTCAATATGGAGAGAGACAAGATTTTTTTTTCTTTTTGCCTCGCATAAAAAAAGTGTACTGCGTTGAAGCTCCTGTTTCATATATGTACATATATTGCTCCAGTGCTCGGTTTGTGAAAGTGAACTCTGTGGACTGTATCATCTGGTGTGAATGCACACTTGGCGCGCTGGAAAAGAGCCCATGGCAACAAACGTTTTGACCTCTGGCAAAATTCTGCAGAAGAAATCCACTCTGATAGGTACACACATAACAATTACATGTGCATGTGTGATAGGTACACACATAACAATTACATGTGCATGTACTCTTGGCCTGACCAAGCGCGTCGAGTTATGCTCCTGATCAGGCATTTGCCTCGCAATTGTGGTGCAGCGTATATGGATTTGTCTAAACGCAGTGACACCTAGAGAATCTCGAAGTGAAAACTGAGACATTCAACCACAACAGCAACCTAAGTACTCCCCTGAAGACACCATCCATGTCGTTTCGTTGGCCACCAGAAAGGGGAAAGAGGAAAAGATGATTTGTTAAACAAGTGCACGTCCAGTAGGCAAAAGACACATCACAAAGGCTATATCACAAGTGCACATCCATCAGGCAAAAGACACATCACAAAGGCTATATCACAAGTGCACATCCAGCAGGCAAAAGACACATCACAAAGGCTATATCACAAGTGCACGTCCAGAAAGCAAAAGGCATGTCACAAAGGCTATATCACAAGTGCACGTCCAGTAGGCAAAAGACACATCACAAAGGCTATATCACAAGTGCACATCCAGCAGGCAAAAGACACATCACAAAGGCTATATCACAAGTGCACATCCAGCAGGCAAAAGACACATCACAAAGGCTATATCACAAGTGCACATCCAGCAGGCAAAAGACACATCACAAAGGCTATATCACAAGTGCACATCCAGCAGGCAAAAGACACATCACAAAGGCTATATCACAAGTGCACATCCAGCAGGCAAAAGGCACATTACAAAGGCTATATCACAAGTGCACATACAGCAGGCAAAAGACACATCACAAAGGCTATATCACAAGTGCACATCCAGAAAGCAAAAGGCACGTCACAAAGGCTATATCACAAGTGCACATCCAGCAGGCAAGACACATTACAAAGGCTATATCACAAGTGCACCTCCAGCAGGCAAAATGCAGATCTCAAAAGCCGTATTTTCCAATAAAGCAGAAGACTTTGCAGGTCGTGTCCTTTGCAGTGTTTCACCGTCACTTAGTTATATATATAAAATTTTATATTTTGTATGCTTATAGTTGACTTCATCAAGTTTTTGCGCCTTATGCATATTATTATTAGTAGTAGTTCTTTTTTTATGTATTTATCTTCTTCTTTTTTCTCAAGGCCTGACTAAGCGCGTTGGGTTACGCTGCTGGTCAGGCATCTGCTTGGCGGATGTGGTGTAGCGTATATGGATACAACAGACCCCCCACACTGGGGATACAACAACAGACAGACCCCCCACACTGGGGATACAACAGACCCCCACACTGGGGATACAACAGACCCCCCACACTGGGGATACAACAGACTCCCCCACACTGGGGATACAACAACAGACAGACCCCCCACACTGGGGATACAACAGACCCCCCACACTGGGGATACAACAGACCTCCCACACTGTGGATACAACAACAGACAGACCCCCCACACTGGGGATACAACAGACTCCCCCACACTGGGGATACAACAACAACAGACCCCCCACACTGGGGATACAACAAACAGAACCCCCATATTGGGGATACAACAGACCCCCCACACTGGGAATACAACAAACAGAACCCCCATATTGGGGATACAACAGACCCCCCACACTGGGGATACAACAAACAGAACCCCCATATTGGGGATACAACAAACAGAACCCCCATATTGGGGATACAACAGACCCCCCACACTGGGGATACAACAAACAGAACCCCCACACTGGGGATACAACAAACAGACCCCCCACACTGGGGATACAACAACAGACAGACCCCCCACACTGGGGATACAACAGACCCCCCACACTGGGGATACAACAACAGACAGACCCCCACACTGGGGATACAACAAACAGACCCCCCCACACTGGGGATACAATAACAGACAGACCCCCCACACTGGGGATACAACAACAGACAGACCCCCCACACTGGGGATACAACAGACCCCCCACACTGGGGATACAACAAACCCCCCACACTGGGGATACAACAACAGACAGACCCCCCGGGCATTCCCCGTGCAGAAGAAGAGGAATCAACATTTCTTGTCCTGTTTCTTCTTGTTATGTCGTGCCTCAGTCTTTGTGTGACCGTCAACAAAAAAACATCAATCCTATTTTTATCAGGGCGCTTTTTTTTTGCTTTTTCTTTTTTGCAACGCAGTAGTTAGATTTTGCACCCCAAAATATGCCCCTTTGAGTTCTTTGCTGAAACATGCCTATAATTTCCAACACTCGCCTCAAAACTGTTTGCAATAAATAACTAAAGAAAGAAAGAAAGAAAATGATCGCTTGCTGAAAAAAAAAATCAGGGCACAAACACGTAGGGGCATTTGCTCTCTCTCTCTCTCTCTCGCCAGCACACACACACACACACACACACACACACACACACACACACACACACACACACACACACAAATTCACACATTCACACACCCATACTCACACGGGCCCAATTAGTGCTCTCAATGAGGTAACCTTTCGGATATCGCTCCTCGCTTACTTCCCCCCGTTCCTCTGACAAAAAAGTCTTTAGTGGAGCTAGTGTTGACGCCCTTTGCCCTCCCTCTCCTTAGTCTGTCTCCTCCCTGCCCACCCCCCCCACCAGCCCCCCACCCCCACCCCACCCCAACCATCCCTCCCCTACAGAGAAGAAGAAGTGGAAACGGGGGCAAGGGAAGAGGGGATGTATCGCCGCATCCAGTTAGGGAGAGAAAAAGGCGGAGTGAGTTCCATTCGTCATTGCCGTATATATCTATTGATCCGCCCCCTCCACACCCCCTCCCCAATCCCTCTGGCGCCCCCCCACACCCCCGCCCCCTCCACCGTCTCCCCCCCCTCACCCCCCTCTCTCGATATTGTTCAGGGCTTCAAAATTTGGAGACGTTGGCGAGGGGCAGACAATTTTCCTCTGATGCGCAGAGTGGAGTAGTTTCCCCTGACCGGGGCGGCTTTGATGAGATTGAGGGCCCGATAGCGGAGTCCCAAAATGGAATGTGCCTTTCGTCTGATAACACTGCCACCCAGCAAGTGGGGAGGGGGGTCAGGTGGGGGGGAGGGGAGGGGGGGGTTGGGAGGGGGGGGGGGGGACGGGTGCCCCACTTTCACCTCCCTACCCTTTTCTACCCCCTTCCATATCCCCCACCCCACCTCCACACGCCCCCACCATCACCCCCTCCACAACACTTTTTTGTTTTTTTGTTGCTGTTTTTTTTTATTATGATTGCGTTTTACGCTCGGAGTTATCTGTGCGTGCATGTAGAGTTCATAAAGGGGGTGGGAGTGGGGAGGTGCGGTTTGCAATGCCATGGATTGGTGGCTGGTTTGGGGATTTCTTGCATTTCCTCTTCTGCTCAAAGTGCTCTCCTTTTTTTCTTTTTTTTTCCCTTTTCTTTGCTGATTGTTTTGTTTGTTTCTTTGTCTTGGACAAATAGTGAGCAGTGATTATGAATCTTAGCTTGACTGGAAAATCTTCTTGGTGCTTTCCTTTGTTTTGTTCTTGTTTTTTTTTTCTGTGGAACTTATTATGTGTATTTTAAGTTATTAGAGTTCGATTGCGAATCCTAACCTGAATAGCGTTTCTTGTCGATACTTTTATTCTTTTTCCTCTGGTATTTTCTCATTTGTTGTTATCTGTTTGTATTGATAACCATTTCTTTCTTTTTCTTTTTTTTTTAATTCTCAATAACTGCCTGTCTGGCTGGTTCCGTTTGCCATCCCGTCGTGTGAGAAATGTGTCAGTGTATTTGCATAAAACAGTCCAGTTGCAATCGATTATGATCGGACGATTCCTTACGCTTAGCGTGTTTCTGTGGCTGTACATGCAGCCATGTATTTCTTTTTATGCTGCACCCTTTGAAGAGGGGCAGTGGCATAACATGAATAAATCATCCGAATCTCTCTGTCTCTGTCTCTGTGTATCTCTCTGTGTGTATTTCACCTTTCTCTCTCTGTGTCTCTCTGTCTCTGTCTCTCTCTGTATGTATGTGTGTGTGTGTGTGTGTGTGTGTGTGTGTTTCACCTATCAATTTTCTCTCTTTCCTTCTCTCTCTCTCTCTCTCTCTCTCTCTCTCTCTCTTTCTCGCGTGTGCGTGTGTGTGTGTGTGTACGCGTGCCGTGTGTGTGTACTGGATATGCGTGTGTTTCTCTGTGTGAGCGTCGGAAGGAATGGGGTGGGGGCTGGGAGGGATAGGGGGTTGGGGGGAGGGGAGGGCGGTGAATGTGTCTCTGTGCGTGTGCGTGCATGTGTACTGTACATGTGTATGTACGTCCATGTATGTGTGAGTGCAGCGCGTGCTCTCTCTCTCTCTCTCTCTCTCTCTCTCTCTCTCTCTGTGTGTGTGTGTGTGTGTGTGTGTGTGTGTGTGTGTGTGTGGATGCGTGCATGCGTGTGACAGAACGAGTGTGCACATGGGTTTCGACAAAAACGATAAATTGTCAGCAAGGATTTCTAGCCTATTAGTACTCCCTTGATGGAACTTTCATAAACATGATCGTCTCCAGAATTGCTCTTGGCTATTGACTGATTGACTGATTGATTGATTGATTGGCCAATTGATTTATTGATCCATTGATTCATCCATTCATTCAGTCATTCATCCATTCATTTCCTTAATTATCTATTTTTCTTTCTATCTATCTGTCTGTCTGTCTGTCTGTCTTTCTGTTTATTCATTGATTCATGCATTTCTTCATTCATCAATTTATCTGTTTCTTCATGTGCGTTTGTCGGCTGTCTCCTTTGTGTCTGATACAAGGCGCGTTTTGAGCACAGAAAGCATCAAGTGGAATTAGCCTCAGTGTGGTGGAGGGGGCCCTGGGGCACGGAGGGAGGGAGGTGGGGGGGGGGGGTATTTTCATGGGGGTGGAAAAGGGACTGTGCTCACTCGAGATGAAAAGAAAATAATCAATCACTGATTTTTCAGCAGTTGCGAAAGCTGCCAAATACTTTTAAATTGCATGTCTTCCCCAAAAAATGGATGTGAAAAAATCACATTACTCAGAATGGGTGGTGGATGAGGTGTGTGTGTGTGTGTGTGTGTGTGTGTGTGTGTGTGTGTGTGTGTGTGTGTGCTTGCGTGTTTGCGTGTGTGTGTGTGTGTGTGTTTTTTTGTGTGAGTGCGTGTGTGTGTGTGTGTGTGTGTGTGTGTGCGTCTGTGAGTGTGTGTGCGCGTGCATGTGTATATGCGCGTATGTGTGTGAGGTGAGGAGGGAGCGGGGGTGTGGGGGGCTTAGGGGAGGGCTAGAGTAACTTTCTGACAAGGGTTGGCCTAAGGTTGGAGTAAAGGGGGTACTTGTGTAGGGGGATCTGGGGGGGCGGGGCTGACTGGGAAGGATGGATCATGAATCGATGTCAGAAAAATGTAGTTACACAGACAATTCTCCCATCTACATCAGGAAGCGCTGTGTGTGTGATGGCGGGCGTGATGTGGTGTGTGTGTGTGTGTGTGTGTCTGTCTGTCTTTCTCAATCGCTTTGTAATGATCGATATCGTTATTGTCTGAGATCACCCCCCCCCCCCCCACCCCCCGCCGCCGAAAGAAAAGAAAAAAAAGAGTAGAATAAAACGATGAAGCAACTATACACACAATACTCGGCTCGGGGCATCGGATTTTCTTCTTCGGTTATATGTATTGTCCTTGTACCGAATTGTGTTTTTGTGTGGTGATGGCTAACGATTTGTATTGTGGGTTATTATATGTATTGTCCTTGTACCGAATTGTGTTTTTATGTGGTGATGGCTAACCATTTACATTGTGGGTTATGATTTTTTTTGTCATTATGAGGAGAAAACTGGGTTCCACCGTGCTGGGGACACTAAGTGTGGAGAAAATAAACTGGAAACTGTCCCTGCGAACAATGGCTTCCCTCAGTGCCAAGGTCACCTTAACCGGGAACCCTTTGCGAATGAATGTCTGAACTCCTCGCAGCCCAAGAAAACCCAAATCAATTGACGTCGTTTATTGCTGACTAACTAGGAGAGCCGTGCCCCTCTTTGTGGCAATCCCCGTGTTTTCAAAACAAGCTGGAAACTGCACGGCGCTTAGACGTCATCAGCAGTGAAAACAGCGTGTCAACCCAGTCGTCGGCATTGAAAAACAACAACAACAACATCCAGAGTTTCCTCAGAGATCAGATTCAGGTCTCATGCGAAACACCGAGAGAAAAACCCCTACAAAATAATATTAATTTTAAAAGATGAATAATGTGGAAAAACAAATAAGGAAAAAGCAAGCAAACACAATACAACACAACACAAAAAACATCACACGCAAGCGAAACCTCACGAACTCACGAAACGGTCTTGGGCCAGAGGCTTGTAAAAATGTTTTCTCTGAATGCCCTGGCGATGTGGGCGATCGATATTCACGTTGTGGAGAAGGAGGACCTTACGGGGTGTGCACATGAGTTGCACTCACCTTGCAGCATCCAGACCTGTCCACAGCCAAGACAGGACGAGGCAGGAGTCATCAGCAGGCCTCCTGGGATGTCCGGGCTGGAGCTGTTTTCTCCTCCTCCTCCTCCTCCTTCTTCTTCTTCTTCTTCTCCTTCTTCGTGGGCTGCAACTCCCACGTTCACTCGTATGGACACGAGTGTTTTTTTACGTGTATGACCGTTATCACCCCGCCATTTAGGCAGCCGCATTTCGTTTTCAGGGGTAGCTGAACAACCTGAAGGACATCCTGCTGTCTGTCCGTTTCGTTTATTTATTTATAGTCTGTTCATCTAAGATGATGATATTATACTGCGCTGTCTGTCCTTCTTACTGACTGTATGTGACCTGAAGATGACCTGTCTGTCCTTACTGAATGCATGTGACCTGATAATGACTTGTCTTTTCTTCGTTTCGACTGTACGTGACCTGAAAATGACCTGTCTGTCCTTCTTACTGACTGTACGTGACCTGAAAATGACCTGCCTGTCCTTCTTACTGACTGTACGTGACCTGAAATGACCTGTCTGTCCTTCTTACTGACTGTACGTGACCTGAAAATGACCTGCCTGTCCTTCTTACTGACTGTACGTGACCTGAAAATGACCTGCCTGTCCTTCTTACTGACTGTACGTGACCTGAAATGACCTGTCTGTCCTAACTGACTGTATGTGACCTGAAAATGACCTGTCTATTTGTTTATAGATTTGTTTTCATCACAGCAGATCATTTACAATTCCTGGAAATCACAGCTGATCATTTATCTTTCCTGGGAATCAGAACTGATCGTTTGCACTCACTGGGAATCAGAACTGATCGTTTACAATGGACGAGAAATTCAGATAAACCAAAAACATTCCGGTATTGATAGCGAATCAAAAATAAACACACGCCTGCTAAATTTCAAAGAGGACACAAAAACGTTATCGGAGCTACACAAACATGCCAAGATAAACTTACGCGGACGTAAGAAAACAGCATGAAACATCAGAACGTGTGGATGGTGGACAAGAACCACGGAACACACGCTAACAACACAAAACAGCTAACAACCCATACCGGCTAGAAACAGAAATAGAATGAAATAAGACACATAGAATAAAACGAAAAGCCCTGACCAAAACAAACAAACAAACAAACAAGCAAACAAACAAAAAAGCATACTGTTTTTTGGTTGGTAATTGGGAAAAGTATTGGCAAGGGGGGGGGACTTGAAGACTTCCTGGAGGTGAAAAGGAAAACGAAGAGAAAAGAAAGAAAAGTAAAGAATGGAGGAGAATGTGTGAGGACATAAAGCTGTCTGGTCGGGGGGGGGGGGGGAGATGGTGGGGGGGGGGAGAGGCTGGGGGGGGGGAGATGGTGGTGGTGGGGGGGGGTGCTGGGGGGGGGGGGGAGGAGACGTATTACAGCCATGTGTTCAAGCCAGACATATCACGATACTCGTTAGCAGTCCTCCGACAGTTCCACCATCTGACTCCTGGAAGAGGGGGGGCCGGGGGGGGGGGGGGGGGGGGGGGGGGAGAGAAGATCACTTACCAGTCCGTTTCTTGTGTGCTGTGTCAAACAGCTGTCCCTACCCTGCCCCCCCCCCCTTTCCACCCTTTTGTAATGGGGGGGGGTGGGGGGGGACGTATGGAAGGGGCTGGGGGGGGGAGGCGGGTGAGGATGGGGAGAGTAGGGGGAGGGGGGTGATGGGGTAGGGGGATGTGAGGGGTGGGGGTCTCACTTGTCACACTGTCACCATTCAACTCTGTGTGTGTGTGTGTTCGTTTGTTTGTTTGTTTGTATGTGCGTGCGTGTGTGCGTGCGTGCGTGCGTGATTGTGTAAGAGAGGGAGAAACAGAAGGGCCAACAGACCGGTTGACAGCTTGACAGGAAGGTGGTGAATTTCTTCAACATTTCCGTGTGAAAACTATCTTGTGAAAAGTGTGAAAACTATCCCGTGAGAAGAGAGAGAGATAGTTAAGGGGTATACGCACAAGTTATTCTTTCTGCAAAAAGAGACGCCACTTTCACATGAACAGTATTGGAATAGTTCAAAGGCAGGTATTAACGTCTGCGGAAGCAAAGGTGTGCTAAGATGAAAAATGAGAGGAAAGAGGGAAAACTGGTAGTCGGTGTAAAAAAGATTTCCCAAATTAATAGCTGGCTGGCACTCCAAGTCCGACTGTCTGAAGGTTGCTTTTGCTTTTGTTGTTGATCTTAGGACCGCTCTATTCATCCACCCCTTAGTTCTTTCCATTCCCCACATCGTAGTTCTTTCCATTCTCCACATCATAGGTTGTTGTTTTTTCCATTCCCCACACCACGTTCTTTCCATTCCCCACGTCATAGTTCTTTCCATTCCCCACACCATAATTCTTTTACATTCCACACACCACGTTCTTTCCATTCCCCCACACCACGTTCTTTCCATTCCCCATCCCTCTGTTCTTTCCATTCCCCACATCATAGTTCTTTCCATTCCACACACCACGTTCTTTCCATCCCCCACACCACGTTCTTTCCATTCCACACACCACGTTCTTTCCATTCCCCCACACCACGTTCTTTCCATTCCTCCACCCACACCACGTTCTTTCCATTCCACCCACCAAGTTCTTTCCATTCCACACACCACGTTCTTTCCATCCCACACACCACACTTCTTTCCATTCCCCCACACCACGGTCTTTCCATTCCCCACACCACTTTCTTTCCATTCCCCGACCCACACCACGTTCTTTCCATTCCCCACACCACGTTCTTTGCATTCCCCACACCACGTTCTTTCCATTCCCCCACACCACGTTCTTTCCATTCCCCCACCCACACCACGTTCTTTCCATTCCACACACCACGTTCTTTCCATCCCACACACCACGGTCTTTCCATTCCCCACACCACGTTCTTTTCATTCCACACACCACGTTCTTTGCATCCCACACACCACAGTTCTTTCCATTTCCCCACACCACGGTCTTTCCATTCCCCGCACCACTTTCTTTCCATTCCCCGACCCACACCACGTTCTTTGCATTCCCCACACCACGTTCATTCCATTCCCCCACACCACGTTCTTTCCATTCCCCACACCACGTTCTTTCCATTCCCCACACCAGTTCTTTCCATTCCCCACACCACGTTCTTTCCATTCCCCCACACCACATTCTTTTCATTCCCCACACCAGTTCTTTCCATTCCACACACCACAGTTCTTTCCATTCCACACACCACAGTTCTTTCCATTCCCCACACCGCAGTACTTTCCAGTCCCCACACCACAGTACTTTCCATCCCACACACCACAGTTCTTTCCATTCCCCACACCACGTTCTTTCCATTCCCCCACACCACAGTGCTTTCCATCCCACACACCACAGTTCTTTCCATTCCCCAAGCCACGTTCTTTCCATCTCTCCAGCACTTAAATGTAACATTTACCTTGGTACCGGCTGGCGGCCACAAACACACTGCGGGCCAGAATTGAACCCGAACCCTAGAAATACCAGGAGGTGGATGCACACCTGCAGCTGTCAGGAGGTTGGGTGGTAGGGGGGACGGGGGGGGGGGGGGGCGTTGGAGGGGTTCGGGGGTGTTGGGGGGTGGGGGGGGGGGTATCAAGGGACCGTGCACACCTTCACCACCACTGACAAAGATCTGACAAAGGCCACATCGTGGCTGCAGTGCCAACAGCTCAGTACAGTAACACCCACCACCTCTCTCTGCCTCCGCGGAGGGTGGGGGGTGGGGGTGGAGGTGGTTATGAACTGTAGGGCTTGGGTAGGTAGGTGGTGGAGGGAGAGAGAGAGAGAGAGAGAGAGAGAGACAGAGAGAGAGAGAGACAGACAGAGAGAGAGACAGAGAGAGAGAGAGACAGAGAGAGAGACAGAGAGAGACAGAGAGAGAGAGAGACAGAGAGAGAGAGAGAGACAGAGAGAGAGAGACAGAGAGACAGACAGACACATAGAGACACACAGTGAGAGAAACACAGTGTATGTCTGTCTTTCTGCCTGTATGTTTCTGTCTCTGTCTCTCTCTCTGTCTGTCTGTCTGTCTGTCTGTCTCTCTCTCTCTCTCTCTCTCTCTCTCTCTCTCTCTCTCGCTGTTTTATCTCTTAATGTGTAGCCTTTCGCTCACATCCACCTTCTCTGTGCCCTCAGTGCCATAT
>NC_134888.1:29465830-29478330 GCF_041734735.1 Babylonia areolata | reverse complement strand
GATGCTGGTTATTTATTTGTTTAAGTTAATTAGTGCGTTAATTGCCTTTATTAATTCATGAGCTTGGTTCTCATTCTGTTTTTGTGTTTACTTATTTATATGTTAATATATTTATTTACCGAAACAGCTGTTTCTGTGTTTACATTTAATTTATCTAATTATCTGTTTATTACTTTTCACTCGGTTCTCGGTTCTTTTCCAGCAAACGCTGTGAATGTTGTTCTCGTTTTTCACTGTCAGTCTCTCTCCCAGACTTGCTGCCTCTTCTTTGTATGGCCTGCTCTCTCTCTGTCTCTCTCTGTTTCTCTGTCTCTCCCTCTCTCTCTTCTCTTTGTCTGTGTGTGTGTGTGTGTGTGTGTGTGACTTTCTCTCTCTGTCTCTGTGTGTGTGTGTGTGTGTGTGTGTGTGGGTGTGTGTCTCTTTGTCTCTCTCCCAACCATCCTGTCTCTTCCTTGTATGACCTGTTCTGTCTCTGTGTCTCTCCCAGCCATCCTGTCTCTTCCTTGTATGACCTGTTCTGTCTCTCTCCCAACCATCCTGTCTCTTCCTTGTATGACCTGTTCTGTCTCTGTGTCTCTCCCAGCCATCCTGTCTCTTCCTTGTATGGCCTGGCCTGTCTCTGTCTCTCTGTCTCTCTCCCAACCATCCTGTCTCTTCCTTGTATGGCCTGTTCTGTCTCTGTCTCTCTGTCTCTCTCCCAACCATCCTGTCTCTTCCTTGTATGACCTGTCTCTGTCTCTCTCCCAACCATCCTGTCTCTTCCTTGTATGACCTGTCCTGTCTCTGTCTCTCTGTCTCTCTCCCAACCATCCTGTCTCTTCCTTGTATGACCTGTCCTGTCCTTGCTCATCAGACCGCCCCCTGTCCTTGCTCTCCGTCGTCATGCCCCATATCCTTGCTCGTCTTCTCTGGTCTGTCGTCACCCCCCCACCCCCTCTGCCGTTGTTGTGACCTCCCCTTCATGCAGTCCGCCACACTGCTCTCCCTTTCCTTCTCTCTATCTGTCTGTCCCTTAGTTGACTTTGCAAGCATCTGTGTGTGTGTGGTGTGTGCTTTTTGTCTCTTTGTCTCTGTCTCTCTGTCTTTGTCTCTATCTCTCTCTCCCTCTCTCTCCCCTCTTTCATAATTATACCTTTTCTCCGGTCAACAATCAGGGGTGGGTAACAAGCCCGAAGAGCACCGCACAGTGCCAAACAGCTGTCGCTTGCTGCGTTCAGCAATGGCTAACATGAGGATTAGACATTTAAAAGCACCACCCCACCCCAAGCGCAAATCAGCATTCTTCTTCTTCTTCTTCTTCAGCGTTCACTCGTATGCACACGAGTGGGCTTTTACGTGTATGACCGTTTTTACCCCGCCATGTAGGCAGCCATACTCTGTTTTCGGGGGTGTGCATGCTGGGTATGTTCTTGTTTCCATAACCCACCGAACGCTGACATGGATTACAGGATCTTTAACGTGCGTATTTGATCTTCTGCTTGCATATACACGCGAAGGGGGTTCAGGCACTAGCAGGTCTGCACATATGTTGACCTGGGAGATCGTAAAAATCTCCACCCTTTACCCACCAGGCGCCGTCACCGTGATTCGAACCCGGGACCCTCAGATTGACAGTCCAACGCTTTAACCACTCGGCTATTGCGCCCGTCAATCAGGATTCAAAGGTTAGAAGCTAAACCAATACTGCTTTCTGACGCTTCCTCAGCTTCTGAATGGACATCTGGGCTCGGGTTTACTGTTTACCGCCCGTGAAAAATACATGTATGCAACACACACACACAAACACATACAAACACATGCGCGCGCACACACGCACGCACGCACGCACGCACACACGCACGCACACACACACACACACACACACACACACACACACACACACACACACACGGACTTTGGTTGTCATTCATCACAAAACTCATTCAAAAGAAAACGGGATGAGAATCCTTCATCTTTCTCTGGCCAGATAGCCGCCGTGCAGCCAGTGGAGAAAACGTGGAACAACACTGACCTCTAGGCATTTCCCCAAAACAGCAAACACATCTCCGCTGCTAACCTCACTTTTTCACTTTGCTTCACTTTGTTCTCCCATATTCTTCCCACCAACTCCAATTTTTCCCGCCCCCCCCCCCAAAAAAAAAACCCACACCGAATTTGCTTGTGATGGAGGACAGAGGAAAAGAAAAAGAAGTTGAACTCGGGGAGGGGATGGGGGAGAGAGAGAGAGAGAGGGGTCAATAGCAGATGTGGAATAGGGGGTGGGGGGTGGAGGGCAGTCCCATCAAGAAAAGCTGACACGACAGAAGCCATCGAGGTGCACGCTCTCTGATTCAAATCCCATTTTTTCTGTTGTCTCCCTTCAGCCAGAGGGGGAATGGGGGTGGGGGTGCTAGGGGTCACCGGCAGGCGGCATCGTGGCCCGGGTCAAGATGTCGCTGCTGTCAGCTTGGGGCGGCCACCTTCTGCACAGCGCGTGCTCCGCCGGCCACCAACCAATCAGAAACAGGCTTATACGATTGCTTGGGCAGGACCTGCGGAGAGTGGCTGTGTATGCACGCGTGCACACAGAAGGAGCTTTTTTTTGAGGAGCATGCACTTTGAGATAAAGAGAGCTTTTTGTAGAGCATGCACACAGATAAAGAGAGCTTTTTGTGCAGCAAGCACACTGATAAAGAGTGCTTTTTGTGAAGCATGCACACAGATACAGAGTTCTTTTTGTGGAACATGCACAGATAAAGAGCTGTTTGTGGGGCGTGCACATTGATAGAGAGTTTTTTGTGAAGCATGCACACAGACAAAGAGTGCTTTTTTATGGAACATGCACAGATAAAGAGTTGTTTGTGGGGCGTGTACATTGATAAAGACAGCTTTTTGTGGGGCGTGTACATTGATAAAGACAGCTTTTTGTGGGGCGTGTACATTGATAAAGACAGCTTTTTGTGGGGCGTGTACATTGATAAAGACAGCTTTTTGTGGGGAGTGTACATTGATAAAGACAGCTTTTTGTGGGGAGTGTACATGGATAAAGACAGCTTTCTGTGGGGAGTGCACATTGATAAAGACAGCTTTCTGTGGGGCGTGTACATTGATAAAGACAGCTGTTTGTGGGGAGTGTACATTGATAAAGACAGCTGTTTGTGGGGCGTGTACATTGACAAAGACAGCTTTTTGTGGGGCGTGTACATTGATAAAGACAGCTTTTTGTGGGGAGTGTACATTGATAAAGACAGCTTTCTGTGGGGAGTGTACATTGATAAAGACAGCTTTTTGTGGGGAGTGTACATTGATAAAGACAGCTTTCTGTGGGGAGTGTACATTGATAAAGACAGCTTTCTGTGGGGCGTGTACATTGATAAAGACAGCTTTTTATGGGGAGTGTACATGGATAAAGACAGCTTTCTGTGGGGAGTGTACATGGATAAAGACAGCTTTTTGTGGGGAGTGTACATTGATAAAGACAGCTTTTTGTGGGGAGTGTACATTGATAAAGACAGCTTTCTGTGGGGCGTGTACATTGATAAAGACAGCTTTCTGTGGGGAGTGTACATTGATAAAGACAGCTTTCTGTGGGGTGTGTACATTGATAAAGACAGCTTTCTGTGGGGTGTGTACATTGATAAAGACAGCTTTCTGTGGGGTGTGTACATTGATAAAGACAGCTTTCTGTGGGGAGTGTACATTGATAAAGACAGCTTTTTGTGGGGCGTGTACATTGATAAAGACAGCTTTTTATGGGGAGTGTACATGGATAAAGACAGCTTTCTGTGGGGAGTGTACATGGATAAAGACAGCTTTCTGTGGGGAGTGTACATTGATAAAGACAGCTTTCTGTGGGGCGTGTACATTGATAAAGACAGCTGTTTGTGGGGAGTGTACATTGATAAAGACAGCTGTTTGTGGGGAGTGTACATTGATAAAGACAGCTTTTTGTGGGGAGTGTACATTGATAAAGACAGCTGTTTGTGGGGAGTGTACATTGATAAAGACAGCTTTTTGTGGGGAGTGTACATTGATAAAGACAGCTTTCTGTGGGGCGTGTACATTGATAAAGACAGCTTTCTGTGGGGCGTGTACATTGATAAAGACAGCTTTCTGTGGGGCGTGTACATTGATAAAGACAGCTTTCTGTGGGGCGTGTACATTGATAAAGACAGCTTTTTGTGGAGCGTGTACATTGATAAAGACAGCTTTTTGTGGGGCGTGTACATTGATAAAGACAGCTTTTTGTGGGGAGTGTACATTGATAAAGACAGCTTTCTGTGGGGCGTGTACATTGATAAAGACAGCTTTTTGTGGGGCGTGTACATTGATAAAGACAGCTTTTTGTGGGGAGTGTACATGGATAAAGACAGCTTTCTGTGGGGAGTGTACATTGATAAAGACAGCTTTCTGTGGGGCGTGTACATTGATAAAGACAGCTGTTTGTGGGGCATGCACACTGACATCTGCATGACCTGACATCTGTTTGTGAGGCATGCACTTAGAGATAAAGACAGCTTTTTGTGGAGCATAGATAAAGACAGCTGTTTTTAGGATATGTACCTATTCTCTCTCTCTCTCTCTCTCTCTCTCTCTCTCTCTTCATCTTTCTCGCCCTCTTCCTCTTCTCTAACTGATTCAGTCATTCAGTGTCTGTTTCTCCCCGTCTCTCTCCCTCAGTTAATAAATTATTAGGTTTTTTAAGTATTCACTTTATTTTACTTTTATCTGTAGTTGTTGTTGTTGTTGTTGTTGTTGTGTCATGTCCTGACTAAGCGCGTCGGGTTACGCCGTTGGTCAGGCATCTGCTTAGCAGATGTGGTGTAGCGTACATGGATTTGTCCGAACGCTGTGACGCCTCCTTGAGAAACTGAACGCTCACTCTTCCTGAACCAGTAGGCATTTGTAAAAAGAAAGAGAAAAGACTGAAGGACTTGATCAGAAGGGGAGGGAGAGATTGATAGCATGCACAGAATGGAGAATTGAACAAGTGGTCAGAGGAGGCTTGAGAGAGAGACAGAGAGAGACAGATAGACAGACAGACAGATAGAACAGAGAGACTGAAACGGAGGGAACCAGAGGCAGGGGGAGACAGAGGCAGAGAGATTTGTTGTTTCCGAATTGCTTGTCAAAGTGCGCCGCCCAAGAGAGAAGGGGGGGGCGCGCGCGCACACACACACACACACACACACACACACACACACACACACACACACACACACACACACACACACACACAGAGTAATAATTTTTCGATTCATTGTTCCGTTGTCAATTAGCACTCTGACTCCTCAATGATTGGGAAAAAAAATATATCAAGGCCCAAAAATGCCAATGAGAAAATTTGATAAAGGAAAAAAAAAGGGAGGATAAATAGCGAGAAAAGTGATGATGAAAATATTGGTGCCACGGAAAAGGCGTTGACAGCCTCGGAATGGCTATGCATTCCTGTATCCCCGTGAAGAAAATCAGAGAAAATCCAATGAAAAAAGGTCAAGAAAAATAAGTGTGTTTGCTTTTAGTTTCAGAATGGCTTTCATTTAACCTTCTGTCATTGAAGTTGGAAAGAAAGTAGCTGTTTTTGTCTTCATAACGTAACACAAGTTGTATTTCATAATAATGCTACGCAGTTTGTCGCGAATTCATCGTTTGTAGAGTCCCTCAGTGACGTCTTAACTGATTAGGTTATCAGTTGTTGATTCATTTCATTTAAAATTCTGAAAATACCAAGCATTATGCAAAACCATCCCTTATGATTCTATTTACTTTTGAATGTATCATTTTTCCTCCTTTTTCTCTTGGTTTCTTTCTTTTTTCTTCTTCTTTTCTTTTCTTTTTTGTGACGAATTTATACATTTTCTTTATGAGAGTAGGATGAAACCAAGCCTGTTGTTGTCTATCCCTTTCCCCTCAATGGAAAAGAGTTTCGACCCCCCCTCTCTTTCTCTCTCTCTCGTCCTCCCTCCCCCCCCCACCCTCTCTCTCTCTCTCTCTCTCTCTCTCTCTCTCACGTACTAAGTGGTGTGCTACCTAAAACAGTGTTGAAGACAGGTACCAAGTGGTGTGAAACAATGTTGAGGACAGGTATCAAGTAGTGTGCTACCTGAAACATTGTTGAGGAGAGGTACCAAATGGTGTGCTACCTGAAACAATGTTGAGGAGAGGTATCAAGTGGTGTGCTACCTGAAACAATGTTGAGGACAGGTACCTAGTGGTGTTGAGAAGAGGTACCTAGTGATGTGCTACCTGAAACAATGTTGAGGAGAGGTACCTAGTGATGTGCTACCTGAAACAATGTTGAGGACAGGTACCTAGTGGTGTGCTACCTGAAACAATGTTGAGGACAGGTACCTAGTGGTGTGCTACCTGAAAATATGCTGAGGACAAGTACCCAGTGGTGTGCTACCTGAAACAATGTTGAGGAGAGGTATCAAGTGGTGTGCTACCTGAAACAGTGTTAAGGAGAGGTACCAAGTGGTGTGCTACCTGAAACAATGTTGAGGACAGGTACTTAGTGGTGTGCTACCTGAAACAATGTTGAGGACAGGTACCAAGTGGTGTGCTACCTGAAACAATGTTGAGGACAGGTACTTAGTGGTGTGCTACCTGAAACAATGTTGAGGACAGGTACAAAGTGGTGTTCTACCTAAAACGATGTTGAGGACAGGTATCAAGTGGTGTGCTACCTGAAACAATGTTGAGAAGAGGTACCTAGTGATGTGCTACCTGAAACAATGTTGAGGAGAGGTACCTAGTGGTGTGCTACCTGAAACAATGTTGAGGACAGGTATCAAGTGGTGTGCTACTTGAAACAATGTTGAAGACAGGTACCAAGTGGTGTGCTACCTAAAACAATGTTGAGGACAGGTACCAAGTGGTGTGCTACCTGAAACAATGTTGAGGACAGGTACCTAGTGGTGTGCTACCTGAAAAAAATGCTGAGGACAAGTACCCAGTGGTGTGGTACCTGAAACAATGTTTAAGACAGGTACCAAGTGGTGTGCTACCTAAAACGATGTTGAGGACAGGTACCAAGTGGTGTGCTACCTGAAACAGTGTTGAGGACAGGTACCAAGTGGTGTGCTACCTGTAACAATGTTGAGGAGAGGTACCAAGTGGTATTCTACCTAAAAGAATATTGAGGACAGGTACCTAGTGGTGTTCTACCTAAAACAATGTTGAGGAGAGGTACCTAGTGATGTGCTACCTGAAACAATGTTGAGGACAGGTACCTAGTGGTGTGCTACCTGAAAAAATGCTGAGGACAAGTACCCAGTGGTGTGCTACCTGAAACAATGTTGAGGAGAGGTATCAAGTGGTGTGCTACCTGAAACAGTGTTGAGGAGAGGTACCAAGTGGTATGCTACCTGAAACAGTGTTGAGGAGAGGTACCAAGTGGTGTGCTACCTGAAACAATGTTGAGGACAGGTACCAAGTGGTGTGCTACCTGAAACAATGTTGAGGACAGGTACCTAGTGGTGTGCTACCTGAAACAATGTTGAGGACAGGTACCTAGTGGTGTGCTACCTGAAACAATGTTGAGGAGAGGTATCAAGTGGTATGCTACCTGAAACAGTGTTGAGGAGAGGTACCAAGTGGTGTGCTACCTGAAACAATGTTGAGGACAGGTACCAAGTGGTGTTCTACCTAAAACAATGTTGAGGACAGGTACCTAGTGGTGTGCTACCTGAAACAATGTTGAGGACAGGTACCTAGTGGTGTGCTACCTGAAACAATGTTGAGGACAGGTACCTAGTGGTGTGCTACCTGAAACAATGTTGAGGAGAGGTATCAAGTGGTGTGCTACCTGAAACAATGTTGAGGAGAGGTACCAAGTGGTATGCTACCTGAAACAGTGTTGAGGAGAGGTACCAAGTGGTGTGCTACCTGAAACAATGTTGAGGACAGGTACCAAGTGGTGTTCTACCTAAAACAATGTTGAGGACAAGTACTTAGTGGTGTGCTACCTGAAACAATGTTGAGGACAGGTACAAAGTGGTGTTCTACCTAAAACGATGTTGAGGACAGGTATCAAGTGGTGTGCTACCTCAATGTTGAGGACAGGTATCAAGTGGTGTGCTACCTAAAACGATGTTGAGGACAGGTACCAAGTGGTGTGCTACCTGAAACAGTTGTGGGGGACCCGCTATGCAAGGCGTCTTTCACACCCCTCCCTGCAGCACGTGCTTGACTCTGGCACTTTGTCTGTCTTGTCCTTCCGGGTCTGTGTCTCTCGTCTCCCTCCGTCTGTGTGTCCGTCTGTCAGTCCCTGTCTTTGTCTCTGGGTGTCTGTCTGTAGCTCCCTCTCTCTCTCTCCCTCTCTCTTGTCTTTCTCTCCCACACTCTCCTCTCCCTCCCCCCATTCTTTCTTTTTTCCTCCCTCCCCCTGTATCCTGGTCTCTACATACGTGTAAAGTGTTGACCCCAATACAGCCGGCAGTCCAAAGGAAAACCTTGGTGTGGTGCACACGGCACGGGCCGTGAATGGACCAAAGGGAGATAATTGGGACGGAGGCCCAGGTGAAGAAAGGACCATTTTGGCCTGTGTGTGCTAAAACACCCTTCCTCTTCCTGGCCGGTCGCTCTGCCGTGTCCACCGTCTTTGATGTTACGTTGAAGGGAAGGAAGGGGGGATGTGTGTGTGTGTGTGTGTGTGTGTGGGTGTGTGTAAAGGTTTCCGTATTATGTTTACCCTCCCCCCTCCTCTCACCCTCAAATTTAGTTCGTTTGATTTTAAGATTAAGACTTATTAACTAATGTATTTGTTTGTCGATCATTTCTATTGTTGACAAATCTACTGTGATATTGAAAGTGCAACGCCGTTCCGTCCCTTACCCCGCAACTATTTCCCGCCATGTTCGTGTGAGTGTTCTGATTCAATGAAGGAATGACTGTCTCCATTTTTAAAATTTAATTTCTCTCAAGATATTTTTTCTACGAAGAGCTTAAAGGCGAATTTCTGTACTATGGTTCTGACAATACAGAGACTGATTGGTTGATTGATTGATCGAATAAAATGCAAACAGAAAGGAAACACATGAAGACCGACGCAGCGAGAGGCAGACACATTGATAAACGCAAAAGAGAAAGAGAAAAAAGACAGAAGAGAGAGAGACGAGAGAGGTAGATAGAGAGGGGAGATGAGAAGAGAGAAAGGAACACAGAGAGAGGAGAGAGGCTGGGTAGAGAAGCAGAGAAGAGAGAGGGGCAGAGAGAGCGAGAGCGGAAGAGAGAGAGAGAGCGCGGAGACAGGCAAAGAGAGAAAGAGAGGAGAAAGTCACACAGAGAGAGAGAGAGAGAGAGAGGGGGGGGGGGGCACAGAGGGAGGCAGACAAAGAGAGTGTGGAGAGAGGAGACAATCACAGCCATAGAGAGTCGATGCGATACTAACAAGTTTGTAATAGTAACACATCCACAGTGCGCAAAGATACGCGCGATATCACACACACACACACACACACCACACACGCACGCACGCACGCACGCACGCACGCACGCACACACACACACACACACACACACACACACACACACACACACACACACACACACAAAATGAGCAAACGGAAATGTCCTTTTTCCGCTTTCGCTCAAAGATTCTATCAAGATGACAATGTCAAATAGGAGAGAGAGAGAGGGGAGGTGCGGGGAGGGAGGAGGAGTGGGGGTGTTCTGTAACAACAACCGAATTGAAGAAACAAAATCAGGAGAGGCGGAAGTGGTGATTAAGGAGAGGCAGGGGAAGGGAAACTGATAGCCATGGGAGGTCAGTCAGGACACAGTCAGCCAAGGGAGGTCAATCAGGGCAGAGTTAGCCAAGGGAGGTCAGTGATGGCACAGTTAGCCAAGGGAGATCAGTGATGGCACAGTTAGCCAAGGGAGATCAGTCAGGGCACAGTTAGCCAAGGGAGGTCAGTGATGGCACAGTTAGCCAAGGGAGATCAGTCAGGGCACAGTTAGCCAAGGGAGGTCAGTGAGGGCAAAGTTAGCCAAAGGAGATAGTGATGGCACAGTTAGCCAAGGGAGATCAGTCAGGGCACAGTTAGCCAAGGGAGGTCAGTGAGGGCAAAGTTAGCCAAAGGAGATAGTGATGGCACAGTTAGCCAAGGGAGATCAGTCAGGGCACAGTTAGCCAAGGGAAGTTAGTCAGGGCAGTCAGTGGTCGGCTGTCGTCTTTTTGACGTCAGAAACGATTCCGTCACACTGGTGAAAAAACTGCCAGGATGGCCGGAACATCCTGTGACCTGACCAATTCTCTCATCTGTGTGATGGCCCTCAGTGTGGGACCTTATTTTGATACGTATACTTAGGTATATATAGCGCTTATCCACACCAGGTTCTAAGTGCTTTACAAACTCGGGGTCATTTGCACAACAGGCTGCCTACCTGGGTAGAGCTGACTGACGGCTGCCTTTGGACGATCATCATTCGTTGCCTGTGTCATTCAATCATAGTTCAGGCACGCACACGTACACGCTTAGACACACATGTAACAGTTTTGTTTATTTACCCCGCTATGTCGGTAGCCATACTCCGTTTTAGGGGGTGTGCATGCTGGTATGTTCTTGTTTTCCATCACCCACCAAACGCTGACATGGATTACATGATCTTTGACGTGCGTATTTGATCTTCTGCTTGTGAATACACACGAAGGTGGTTTTGGCATCAGCAGGTCTGCACATATGTTGATCTGGAAGATTGGAAAAAATCTCCACCCTTTACCTACCAGGCGCCAATACCGTGATTCGATCACGGGACCCTCAGATTGAAAGTCGAACGCATTAACCACTCGGCTGTTGCAGCCTATTATCCTGTATGATGGCTTGGTGGTTATGGCGGGTAGACTTGAAAGAGAGTGAGAGACACACAAAGGAGAGAGAATGTGAGAGCAAAAGAGAGGGGGGGAAGGTGGGAGACAAAAAGACACACACACACACTCTCTGTCTCACGCACACACACACACACACACACACTCTCTCTCTCTCTCTCTCTATTTATCTGTGTGTGTGTGTGTGTGTGTGTGTGTAGCCGTGTTTTGTTCACCCGAGTGGTATATATTATAAAAGGGGTTGGTACAAAAGAATTGTGGGTGTGGTGTGTCCATCGAGATCGATGATGACCATCGTTGTCATCCAGATGGGGGATGGGGGGAGGGTGGTGGTGGGGTGGGGGGAAGGATGCTCATGAGTCTATCTGTGAGTGCGCAGATGGCTGAATAGTCCAATCTGCGCACGAAATGTTCGCTGACAGTTGGGGCAGACAAAGACAGGCATATCATTGTCAGGGAGCTTGTTTGCCCGTGACTTTCTGGCCTGCCTCTTCTGAACAGCTGCAGCAGTCCTGCTGGCCTCACACAACTTGGCGCCTTTGTGCACAGCAGCGCGCCATTTGTTACGGTCCACTGCAGATTCCTCCCAGGAGTCAGGGTTGATATCAAACGCTTTCAGAGAGACCTTCAGAGTATCTCTGAAGCGCTTCTTCTGACCTCCGTGTGATCTCTTCCCTTGTTGCAGCTCGCCATAGAAGAGCCTTTTGGGCAGCCGATGGTCTGGCATGCGCGCCACGTGTCCAGCCCAGCGAAGCTGGGACTGCATCAGGATGGTGAAGATGCTGGGAAGGGTGGCTTTTGCGAGCACCTCTGTGTCTGGGGTCCTGTCTTGCCACTTGATGTTCAGTAGCTTCCTGAGGCATGTTGTGTGGAAGTGGTTCAGCTTCTTGGCATGTCGTTGGTACACTGTCCAAGTTTCGCAGCCGTACAGTAGTGTGGGGAGAACTACTGCTCTGTAGACCTTTAGCTTGGTCTCAAGACTAATGCCTCTTCTGTTCCAGACATTTGCATTGAGTCTACCAAAAGTTGCACTTGCTCTTGCAATCCTGACATTCACTTCATCGTCGATGGTCGCATTTCGTGACAGTGTGCTGCCAAGGTATGTGAACCGCTCCACGGCACTGAGTCTCTGACCGTTGACTGTGATGTTGGGCTCAACGTAGGGTTTCCCTGGGGCTGGCTGATGGAGAACTTCAGTTTTCCTCGTGCTGATGGTAAGGCCGAAGTTCCTGCTGGCAGTGGCAAACTTGTTGACGCTGAGTTGCATGTCAGCTTCAGATCCAGCGTTGAGGGCACAGTCATCAGCAAACAAAAGTCTCTGATGATGTCTGTCATGACCTTCGTTTTTGCTTGAAGCCTTCTGAGGTTAAACAGCTTGCCATCTGTTCGGTACTTTAGGCCAATTCCAACATCGCCATCTCTGAAGGCATCAGTAAGCATTGCAGAGAACATGAGGCTGAACAGCGTTGGAGCCAGGACGCAGCCTTGCTTGACACCATTTGTGACAGGAAAAGGAGCAGATGTTTCACCATTGTCCTGGACTCGAGCCTGCATGCCTTCATGGAATTGGCTGACCAAGGAAATAAATTTCCGAGGGCATCCGTACTTGGCCATGATCTTCCACAGTCCCTCTCTACTCACGGTGTCAAAGGCCTTAGTGAGGTCGACATAGGTGGAGAACAGATCAGCATTT
>NC_134888.1:29453330-29460830 GCF_041734735.1 Babylonia areolata | reverse complement strand
GCACCTCACTTTGTGGCCATGGACCTGTTTCATGAACTCCTCGTTTTGGAGATGAGAGTGGTCATACTTTTGGATTTTGTGTGATAGGCTTCTGTTGCTTTTTTTTTCTTTCGATATCATTTGATTTGTTTTTGTACCAGAGCTTTGTTATAAACTCGAGCAAAATATAAACGAGGTACTGATTTTATTAGTTTGCTGTGGCTCAACAGGTTTGGGTTGAACTGTCTGTTGACTGGCGACTTTAAGGTGCAGTTGGTGCGGTTTTGGGTGTTGGTCTGGTGAAGGTTTCCTTGTTCAATGGGCTGAGTGCTGCGTTTTCTTCCCCTGTGGTGTATAAAAGGTGTGTGCAACGGGAAATCATTTACAGCTTAGTCTTTCGTGAAGGGCTATGACACTCAAAGTAGGGGGGCAAAATTGAACTGGCTCTTCGTGCTGCAGCCTTGGGGGGCTAGCTGCCCTTTGGGAACCACCCCGATGCCGACTGTCCTAAAACCCTCTTGGCCGAGAGAGTGGGGATGTAACTTAGGCAAGGCACTCTCCACTATGATCAAATTCTAGCCCAGATAGTCGGGACAGCATTTACCGACTCTGCTGTTCTGATGGTCATAGTCGAACACGACTGACTATCATATATACACAGGCTGATCTAAAACGTTCTGACATCATTGGGTTGAGGTTGTGTACCCTTGTAGAAGTGAGGCTTACCGTTCTTGGTTGTGTTTTCACTATTGTTTTAACACCTCTGACGCCAGTTGGATGTGATCTCAAAACAACGCAAACGGAACCCAAAGAGGATCAGCTTATCCCAGACAGACCTGGCCGTAGCAAATCTATGTACCTTTGTAACAGAGGATGAAAGTTGCTTCTTTGTAGTGAATTATTGCTTGTGTGTGTGTGTGCGTGCGTGTGTGTGTGTGTGTTGTTGTTGTTGTTGGGAGGTGGGGGAGCGGACAGGATGTGCTGACCAAAATGACGCCAGTTCCTTCCTCCCTGGGTGCATGTAGTTGCTTGTTTTGCTTGGACTTCTGTCCTTTGTTTCACTTGGACCTCTGTCCTTTGTTTTACTTGGATTTCTGTCCTTTGTTGTACTTGGACCTCTGTCCTTTGTTTCACTTGGATTTCTGTCTTTTGTTTGATTTGGATTTCTGTCCTTTGTTTCACTTGGATTTCCGTCCTTTGTTTTACTTGGATTTCTGTCGTTTGTTTTATTTGGATTTCTGTCCTATGTTTTACTTGGATTTCTGTCCTTTGTTTTATTTGGATTTCCGTCGTTTGTTTTACTTGGATTTCTGTCCTTTGTTTTATTTGGATTTCCGTCGTTTGTTTTATTTGGATTTCCGTCGTTTGTTTTACTTGGATTTCTGTCCTATGTTTTACTTGGAACTCTTTCCTTTGTTTCACTTGGATTTCCGTCGTTTGTTTTACTTGCATATCTGTCCTTTGTTTTACTTGCATTTTTGTTTTCTTCCGTTGATTTTGTGCCTGTTTTATTTTCCCCACACCGATGTCTTCTTTTCTTTGCTGTTTAACTCTTGTTCTGCTGTGTGGTTGCTGTGGCCATCAGCTGTCACAGGAGAAGGCAGTCAGTCTGAGTGGTGTCGGTATCTAACAGGTAGCTCTCTGGACCAGCCGTGCTGTACACAACAGGACTGTGCTTTTGTCTGGAACACACAGGTCGTCCTGTGGAGGAGGAGGAGGAAGAGGAGGGGGAGGAGGAAAAAGAGGAGGAAGGGGAGGGGGATGGAAAGAAGAGGGGGAGGAAGAGGAGGAGGAGGGGGATGGAAAGAAGCAGGGGGAGGAGGAGGAGGAGGAGGGGGTGTGGAAAGAAGCAGGGGGAGGAAGAGGAGGAGGAGGAGGAGGGGTGGTGGAAAGAAGCAGGAGGAGGAGGGGGGTGGAAAGAAGCAGGGGGAGGAAGAGGAGGAGGAGGAGGGGGATGGAAAGAAGCAGGGGGAGGAGGAGGAGGAGGGGGATGGAAAGAAGCAGGGGGAGGAAGAGGAGGAGGAGGGGAGTGGAAAGAAGCAGGGGGAGGAGGAGGAGGAGGGGGGTGGAAAGAAGCAGGGGGAGGAAGAGGAGGAGGAGGAGAAGGATGGAAAGAAGCAGGGGGAGGAGGAGGAGGAGGAGGAGGGGAGTGGAAAGAAGCAGGGGGAGGAGGAGGAGGAGGGGGTGGGGGTGGAAAGAAGCAGGAGGAGGGGGATGGAAAGAAGCAGGGGGAGGAGGAGGAGGAGGGGGATGGAAAGAAGCAGGGGGAGGAAGAGGAGGAGGAGGAGGGGGATGGAAAGAAGCAGGGGGAGGAAGAGGAGGAGGGGGAGGAGGAGGAGGAGGAGGGGGGTGGAAAGAAGCAGGAAGAGGAGGGGAGTGGAAAGAAGCAGGGGGAGGAAGAGGAGGAGGAGGAGGGGGATGGAAAGAAGCAGGGGGAGGAGGAGGAGGAGGGGGATGGAAAGAAGCAGGGGGGGGGGGAGGAGGAGGAGGAGGGGGGTGGAAAGAAGCAGGGTGAGGAGGAAGAGGAGGAGGGTGGAAAGAAGCAGGGGAGGAGGAAGAGGAGGAGGAAAAGGAGGAGGGAGATGGAAAGAAGCAGGAGGAGGAGGAGGGGGAGGAAAAGGAGGATGGGGGGTGGAGAGAAGAAGGAGGAGGAGGGGGATGGAAAGTAGCAGGGGGAGGAGGAGGAAAGAAAGCAGAAGTTAAATAAACTTGAAAAATGCCAGAGGTGTCTTTGGAAGTGTCAGCTTGATTTACGTCCCCTGTCAAAGGATGACTGGACAGTTGGCCGCCAGATGGACAAGGGCATTAATTCAGTCAACTTATACCCATGTCCGCTGGACACACTGAACACACACAAAGACACTCACTATCCTTACAGCTGGCATGAAAACTTGGCCAGTAAAGACTGTTTTGTCTGTTTTTCTCTGTTTGTCAGTCAGTCAGTTAGTCAGTCAGTTGGTCAGTCAGTAAGTCTCTCTCTCTCTCTCTCTCTCTCTCTCTCTCTCTCTCTCTCTCTCTCTCTCTCTCTCTCTCTCTCTCTCTCTCTCTCAGTATGTGTGTCTCTTGAAACAACTTTTGAAATTAAGTCAGCCAATCTGCCATCATCTCGACCGTTGGAAATGAATATTGATTGATTGATTGATTCATTCATTCATTCATTCACTCCCTCTGTCTCTCTGTCTCTGTCTGTCTCTCTCACTCTCCCCCCCCCCCCCGCCCCCCCACATTCCCCCGATATCCCCTGCCCCCACTCACGTAATGTCTAAGAGTTTGAGCTCTGCTGATTTTTTTTTTTATCAAATGATTACAACCCTCCTTGTCTTCAGGGCTTAATTGCTAAATGGACAATAAAATATGTCAGTCTCTGTCTGTCTGTCTGTCTCTCTCTCTGTGTCTCTCTCTCCCTAAGAAAACACCAAGTTTGACGGACACCGCACTGTTAATATCGCCTAATGTTCGCCTTCTTACGATTTCGAAGCTTCTGTTCTTGTTCTAAGACATCTCTTCCGTTCAGCATGAATGAATCTCCCTTGTTCTTGTTCTAAGACATCTCTCTTTCGTCCAGCATGAATGAATCTCCCTTGTTCTTGTTCTAAGACATCTCTCTTTCGTCTTGTTCCAAGACATCTCTCTTTCGTCCAGCAGGAATGAATCTCCCTTGTTCTTGTTCTAAGACAATTCTCTTTCGTTCAGCATGAATGAATCTCCCTTGTTCTTGTTCTAAGACATCTCTCTTTCGTCCAGCATGAATGAATCTCCCTTGTTCTTGTTCTAAGACATCTCTCTTTCGTCCAGCATGAATGAATCTCCCTTGTTCTTGTTCTAAGACAATTCTCTTTCGTCCAGCAGGAATGAATCTCCCTTGTTCTTGTTCTAAGACAACTCTCTTTCGTTCAGCATGAATGAATCTCCCTTGTTCTTGTTCTAAGACAACTCTCTTTCGTTCAGTATGAATGAATCTCCCTTGTTCTTGTTCTAAGACATCTCTCTTTTGTTCAGTATGAATGAATCTCCCTTGTTCTTGTTCTGAGACAATTCTCTTTCGTCCAGCAGGAATGAATCTCCCTTGTTCTTGTTCTAAGACAACTCTCTTTCGTTCAGTATGAATGAATCTCCCTTGTTCTTGTTCTAAGACAACTCTCTTTCGTTCAGTATGAATGAATCTCCCTTGTTCTTGTTCTAAGACAACTCTCTTTCGTTCAGTATGAATGAATCTCCCTTGTTCTTTCTTCCCTGACCTCTGGGGGCGGCAAGACCTGTCTTTATCCCTATGTTCCAGTGGACTCTTTACAAACATGGCCGTTTTTACCCCCACTCTGTTTTCGGGGGATGTGGCTGTAGCCATGTTCTTGTTGCAATAACCCCACAGAACGCTGTCAAGGATTCCATGCGCATGTGACAATCAGCATGTGCGTGTGGACGTGAGTGGTTCAGGCACCAGCAGGTCTGCTCGCACACCTGTTGATCTGAGAGATGAGAGAAATGCCCGCAGTTAACTAACCCACCTGTCGCCGGAACCGGAAGTCGGAACCAGAACCCACAGACCGTTCAGCTGTTGTTGCCCGTGTCACTTCTGCTTGTGGGGTCTTCTTCCCACACCATCCACACCACACGCTGATCTCACCCACACCACTCTGTGATCTCACCCACACCATCCACACCGCTCTGTGATCTCACCCACACCATCCACACCGCACAATGATCTCACCCGCACCATCCACACCACTCTGTGATCTCACCCACACCATCCACACCACTCTGTGATCTCATCCACACCATCCACACCACTCTGTGATCTCACCCACACCATCCACACCACACTGTGATCTCACCCACACCATCCACACCGCACAATGATCTCACCCACATCATCCACACCACTCTGTGATCTCACCCACACCATCCACACCACACTGTGATCTCAACCACACCATCCACACCACACACTGATCTCACCCACACCATCCACACCTCTCTGTGATCTCACCCACACCATCCACACCACGCACTGATCTTAACCTCACCCATCCACACCACACGCTGATCTCACCCACCACACCACACAATGATCTCATGCACACTCATCCACACCACACGCTGATCTCACCCACACCACGGAATGATCTCATCCACACCGCTGTGTGATCTCATCCACACAACACGCTGATCTCACCTATACCCATCCACACCGCTCTGTGATCTCATCCACACCACACACTGGTTTCAGCCATACCATCCACACCACGGAGTGATCTCACCCACACCACGGAATGATCTCACCCACACCACGGAATGATCTCACCCACACCATCCACACCACGGGATAATCTTTCCAGTGGCATCCCATAACACCACAGACCTGTCCCACATTGAAAACCCGAACACTCCGCTGTGTTCTGAACTCGTGTTGCGTTTCCCACCGAACGCGGCTGACATTAGAAGAAAGAAGAACATTGGCATGACGCTGTTTTGCTGGAAGCTGTGTCGTGGAACCAGACAGGAGGCAGGGAGAGGGGAGAGAGGGAGAGGGACAAAGATGGCTTCAAAGCCCGTGGTGTTGGTGTTGCCGGGGAGATGAGGAACGCCAGATGACCAATTAATGCCGGAGGTCTACCACGGCCAGAGTGACGGTGAAATGTATGAGGTTTGAGTCAATAAAGGATTGTCGGGGGAGGGACGGGGAGAGGGGGGGAATGTCTTGCTTGTTTTGTCTCTTTGTCTGTCTGTCTGTCTGTTTGAAGGTGTGTAATTCTGTCTGCCGTCTGTTTGTGTCGGTATTTCTGTATGTGTCTTCCCTCTTTCCAGTCTCTGATTTATCGCTTCCACTATCTCTGCCTCGCTCCTTCATTCCCTCTGTCTCTGTCTGTCTGTCTGTCTGTCTCTCTTCGTTTGTAGATCTCTCTGTCTTTCTATTTGTTTTGATTCTCTCTGCTTTCTAATACGGCTTAGTTTCTGTGTTTATCGTCCCCCTCCCCTTTCTCTCTCTCTCTCTCTCTCTCTCTCTCTCTCTCTCTCTCTCTCTTTCTCACTCCCCCCCCCCACTTTCTCTCACTCTTTCCCTCTCTTTGCTCTCGCTCACTCACCTCTCTGTCTCTCCCCCCTCCTTCTCTCTCTCGATCCTGCCAGGAACACTACTTCAGGATTCCAGCGCTGTTAACGGAAGTGTGAACAATTGAAAACAAAAACAAAAAAGCTGCGAAACTGACGCGCAAGCAAGAACGTGATAGGAAATAATTTAATTGAGACGAAACACAAACATCAGGAAATATTCCTCGTCCAGACTTCTGCCCTTGTCTCTTCAAAGTGCCTGATTTTCCCTGACCTTTGCAGCACTCAAAGAGAGACAGACAGAGACAGAGAGAAAGCGTGAGAGACAGAGCGAGAAAGAGACAGAGCTTGCAGGTCAGGATGTCTGTGAAGGGCTGTCACCTCACTGAGATCAGATAGAGCTTACAGGTCAGGATGTCAGTGAAGAGCTGTCACCTCACTGATATCAGACAGAGCTTACAGGTCAGGATATCAGTGAAGGGCTGTCACCTCACTGAGATCAGACAGACAGAGCTTACATGTCAGGATGTCAGTGAAGGGCTGTCACCTTACTGAGATCAGACAGAGCTTGTTAACAGGTCAGGTCAGGATATCAGTGAAGGGCTGTCACATCACTGAGATCAGACAGAGCTTACAGGTCAGGATGTCAGTGAAGGGCTGTCACCTCACTGAGATCAGACAGACAGAGCTTACAGGTCAGGATGTCAGTGAAGGGCTGTCACCTCACTGAGATCAGACAGACAGAGCTTACAGGTCAGGTCAGGGTGTCAGTCTTCGTCCTTTATTTGGGAATGCATTACTGCTGATCAGCAGAATGAAGGACAGCAGTGACAAACACACAGAAACCAGTGACTGCACTGCACTGTTCCGCTTTATGTGGTCCATCTTTTTTTCGCCGAACGACGTCCCGAAGTGCTCCGTCTTCAGATTCCATGGCTTCTGTCCCGTGCTGTGTCATGCACAGACTTGCAGACTGCACAACAAAGAGGACCATTGACCTAATGCTGTATCTCTGCCAGTCACCACCTCTGCAGGCTGACAGACAGACAGACAGACTGACAGACAGACTGACGGTTGTCGCTTGTGATGTGAAGTTCATCATCACAGACCTGGTCTTCACGAGGAGGAGGTAGAGAGGAGGTGGAGGAGGAGGAAGGGGGAGGGGAGGGGTGGTCAGTGAGGTGAGATGACCAATTAAGGCATGTACTCTCCAGAGGGCAGGATCAGTCCTCCTGACGATGCCAAATGAACAGGGGGTTGAGGATGGGGGGCTGAGAAGGGTTGTCTGGCCTTGTGCATGCGTGCGTGCGTGTGTGTGTGTGTGTGTGTGTGTGTTGTCTGTCTGTCTGACTGACTGTGTGTTTGATCTCTGTGTCTCTATCTCTGTCTCATGTCTCTCTTTCCTGCTCTGTCTATCTCTTTTTCGTTTCTCCCACTTTCTCTATTTTCACTCAAACAGCTAAGGTAAACAAG
>NC_134888.1:29443330-29448330 GCF_041734735.1 Babylonia areolata | reverse complement strand
GGATACTACTTATCCCATGGGAGTGAATTGACCGGGGTTGAGATTCCTGATGGGGGATACTACTTATCCCATGGGAGTGAATTGACCAGGGGTGAGATTCCTAATGGGAACTGTTATCCCATGGGAGTGAATTGACCAGGGGTGAGATTCCTGATGGGGGATACTACTTATCCCATGGGAGTGAATTGACCGGGGTTGAGATTCCTGATGGGAACTGTTATCCCATGGGAGTGATTTGACCAGGGGTGAGATTCCTGATGGGGGATACTACTTATCCCATGGGAGTGAATTGACCGGGGGTGAGATTCCTGATGGGAACTGTTATCCCATGGGAGTGAATTGACCAGGGGTGAGATTCCTGATGGGGGATACTACTTATCCCATGTGAGTGAATTGACCGGGGTTGAGATTCCTGATGGGAACTGTTATCCCATGGGAGTGATTTGACCAGGGGTGAGATTCCTGATGTGGGATACTACTTATCCCATGTGAGTGAATTGACCGGGGATGAGATTCCTGATGGGGGATACTACTTATCCCATGTGAGTGAATTGACCGGGGATGAGATTCCTGATGGGGGATACTACTTATCCCATGAGAGTGATTTGACCAGGGGTGAGATTCCTGATAATAATAATAATGAATAATAATTCATAACTTTTCTATTGCGCGATATCCAGTACTAATGCTGCTCAAAGCGCCTTACATCATCGAACCAGATATAAACATAACATAAAACATTACAATAGCTGAATCCGATGCGTTCAGGGAATGAATAAAAAAAGCATGATCCACAAAACAATAAAAATATCAAATAAATAATGCTTAGATTAAAAAGAAATACATTCCTTAGAAACACACATTTTCAGACACACACATACATGCGCGCGCACACTCACACACACACACACACACACACACACACACACACACACACACATGCACGCGCGCGCTCCCAGACACATTAAATATGTCAACTGCACTAAAACAGGGTTACGTGAGTATAAATATCTCCAGCATAAAACTCCATGTGGCGAACAGACTTTGGACTATCCATCGTGCTGAGTACAGAAATGTTTGCGGAAAAGGTGCATTTTTAGATCTGACTTGAAGGTCTGGAGATCAGGAGCATTTCTGAGGGACGATGGCAAAGAATTCGAAATTTGGGGTACTTGAGCCCTAAAAGACCTTTTCCCTGCACATTTTAAATTAGTTCTTGGGACTTAAAGTAACAGTTCAGAACTGGATCTTAGCGTTCTACATGGTTCGTACGTTTCCAGCACAGAGGAGAGATACGGGGGGAGAGATTCATCAAAATGTCCGAAGGCAAGTGTCGCTAGTTTATAGTGAATGCGGGATTCTATAGGACACCAGTGTAACTGAAACAAAAGAGGTGTGACATGATCAGATTTCTTTTTTGCTTGGACAAGTCGTGCAGCATTGTTCTGTACTTTGTGTAGTCTAATAAGAGAGGAAGATGGTAAACCTGCTAAAGTAGAATTGCAGTAATCTAGTCTGGGCAGGACAAAAGAGGAAACCAACTGAGCCATGTTTTTCTCCGTTTTCTCCGTGTTCTGATGGGGGATACTACTTACCTCATGGGAGTGAATTGACCAGGGGTGAGATTCCTGATGGGGGATACTACTTACCTCATGGGAGTGAATTGACCAGGGGTGAGATTCTGAATTGACCAGGGGTGAGATTCCTGATGGGGGATACTACTTATCCCATGGGAGTGAATTGACCAGGGGTGAGATTCCTGATGGGGGATACTTCTTATCCCATGGGAGTGAATTGACCAGGGGTGAGATTCCTGATGGGGGATACTACTTATCCCATGGGAGTGAATTGACCGGGGTTGAGATTCCTGATGGGAGATAGTACTTATCCCATAGGAGTGAATTGACCAGGGGTGAGATTCCTGATGGGGGATACTACTTATCCCATGGGAATGAATTGACCAGGGGTGAGATTCCTGATTGGGGATACTACTTATCCCATGGGAATGAATTGACCAGGTGTGATATTCCTGATGGGGGATACTGCTTATCCCATTGAAATGATTTGACTGTGAGTAGGATTCCTGGAGGAGGGGGTGGGGGAGAGGATGAGTGTGTGTGTGTGTGTGTGTAGTCTTCAGTTTAACGTCTTCCACTTTAAGTGATATTAGACGGAAAAAGGGGGGGGGGGGGGGGTGCGTGGTGGTGGGAACACAATTGGGCAGAGGGTGAAGAATGGTGTGTGTGTATGTGTGTGTGTGTGCGCATGTGTGTGTGTGGTGGGAAAAGATACAGAGCATTGGAAAAAATAAAACATTAAAAGAAGGATATAGGCATATTGAAGGAAAAGCTCTCTCTGTGCGTGTTTGTGTGTGTGTGTGTGTGTGTGTGTGTCTGTATGTGTGCATCAGTGTGTGTGTATCTGTATGTGTGTGTCCGTGTGCGTGTGTGTGTGTGTTTGTGTGTGTGTGTGTGTGTGTGTCTGTATGTATGTGTCCGTGTGTGTGTGTGTGTGAAGGCGTGAGTGTTTGTGAAGGCGTGTGTGTGTGTGTGTGTGTGTGTGTGTGTGAAGGCGTGTGTGTGTGTGTGTGACGTGCAGCCCTGAGGGAGGCCCTGACAGGGCGGGGGGGGGGGGGTGGGGGGGGGATGACATCCTGACACCCCTCCCTGTGGGCACGGGGAGTGAAGGACAGGAGAGATAAATAGGATGCCGTGTGGGGGGGGGGGGTAAGGGAAGTGGGGGACGGGGTGTTGGTGTGGAGTGGGGTGGGTGTGTGATGTCGATGTTGTGAATGGAAAAGGATTGGAGAGATGGATAGAGGTGGCTGGATAGGAGGGAAAAAAGAGTCGAGAAAGAGAGAGAGACAGACAGACAGAGAGAGAGGGAGAGAGAGAGAGAGGTTTTATTATCCGAGAAAAAAAAAAATAAGAGGAGCCGCAGGTTTGTGAAATAACGTATAAAAAAAAAATTAAATTAAACAAAAAATCAGGATATCTCACCTGTGAAGTGCATGGAAGGAACAGTTGGTTGGGCAGAGTGGGGGGAGGGGGGAGGGGGAGGGGGAATCTGATCACAGCAGATGTAGACAAAACAAACAGAAGGAAGTGCAGGTAGCGAGCAGAATTCTTATCAAAATGATAAATAAATCAAACAAACAAAAAATAATAATAATACAAAAAAATAACTTTTTTTTTTTTTTTGAAAAAGAGGATGGTGTAAGACACAGAGAGAGAGGGAGATAGGAAGAGGGAGAGAAAGAGAGAGACAGAGACAGAGAACGACCACGAATAACCAAACATTCAGCAAAAGCGTTTGTCCTCTGTGAAGAAGATAAAGAGAGGAGAGAGAGGGGGTGGGGAGAGAAGGGGGGTGGGGGGGGTGGGGGGGGGGGGGTAGAGGAGGCTGATTTACCCCTACCCACGCCTCTCCCCACACATCCCGCACCACCACCACCACCCCTCACCCCCCCACACACACCCTCCTGGAACAGCCCACCCACCCCTTCACCGACATATCTTCCTGGTCTATGTATCTTGTTTTTAATGTGTGTGTGTGTGTGTGTGTGTGTGTGTGTGATGTCAGTGTGTGTGTGTGTGTGTGTGTATTCTTTTTTCTCTCCCTTGCAGAGTCTCTTCTTTGACACCCATTCTAAGCATCTAATACCTTGGCATCAAACCGAATGTATCTTGTTTACTGTTGTTTCATTTGCCTATTTGTTTCTGTATTGATTTATTCCCTGGGGACAAGATGAAGTGGCAGCCGAGCGAAGAGATCTGATAATGTCCCAACATTTCACTGACCGTTCCACAGGGAACATGATCGCCAGTTAAACCACCATTATATCACTTGAAGGCTTTTTGGGTGGTTCGTGTGTGTGTGTGTGTGTGTGTGTGTGTAGTACCCGCGCCAGTGTTTGAAGCTTTTCTTTTCTGTCATTGTGGATGTTTCCCAAGCCCATGGAATGACCGATTACGTCAAATTTAAACACATTTCTGTTTTTCCCTTCTCTTCGCGGAGCCACGAGGGAGTGAAAGCGTGGTGGGGAATCCTCCATTATCTGCACGAGCAGCGTATTGTGGGGTAGAAACAGGATCCAGTGCATCGTATTGTGGGACAGAAACAGGATCCAGTGCAGCGTATTATAGTATAGAAACAGGATCCAGTGCAGCGTATTGTGGGATAGAAACAGGATCCAGTGCAGCGTACTTTAGGACAAAAACAGGATCCAGTGCAGCGTATTGTAGTATAGAAACAGGATCCAGTGCAGCGTATTGTGGGATAGAAACAGGATCCAGTGCAGCGTGCTTTAGGACAAAAACATGATCCAGTGCAGCGTATTGTGGGATAGAAACAGGATCCAGTGCAGCGTATTGTGGGACAGAAACAGGATCCAGTGCAGCGTATTGTGGGATAGAAACAGGATCCAGTGCAGCATATTGTGGGATAGAAACAGGATCCATTGCAGCATATTGTGGGATAGAAACAGGACCAGTGCAGCGTATTGTGGGATAGAAACAGGATCCAGTGCAGCGTATTGTGGGATAGAAACAGGATCCAGTGCAGCGTACTTTAGGACAAAAACAGGATCCAGTGCAGCGTATTGTAGTATAGAAACAGGATCCAGTGCAGCGTATTATAGTATAGAAACAGGATCCAGTGCAGCGTATTGTGGGATAGAAACAGGATCCATTGCAGCGTATTGTGGGATAGAAACAGGATCCAGTGCAGCGTATTGTAGGATAGAAACAGGATCCAGTGCAGCGTATTGTGGGATAGAAACAGGATCCAGTGCAGCGTATTGTGGGATAGAAACAGGATCCAGTGCAGCGTATTGTGGGATAGAAACAGGATCCAGTGCAGCGTACTTTAGGACAAAAACAGGATCCAGTGCAGCGTATTGTAGTATAGAAACAGGATCCAGTGCAGCGTATTATAGTATAGAAACAGGATCCAGTGCAGCGTATTGTGGGATAGAAACAGGATCCATTGCAGCGTATTGT
>NC_134888.1:29433330-29438330 GCF_041734735.1 Babylonia areolata | reverse complement strand
AGACAGGCAGTACAGGTAGAGTCAGTACAGGTAGAGGCAGGCAGTACAGGTTGAGGCAGGCAGTACTGGTAGAGGCAGGCAGTGCAGGTAGAAGCAGGTCGTGAAACAGATGGTAAAAACAGACACACAGCCTCTCGCCTGCCTTCAACCATCCAACCGATGCTTCGTTGCCAAACACCCCGCCTGCTGTACCCGGAATCTTCTGTTTGTCTGTCTGTCGGCCTGTCTCTGTCCGTCTGTCTGTCTGTCTGCCACCCCGCCTCCCCACTCTCTCTCTCTCTCTCTTTTCTCTCTCTCCCCCCCCCCCCCCCCCCCTCTCCCCCCCCCCCCCCTCTCTCTCTCTCTTTTAGCGTCTTTCTATCTGTCTGTTTTTTCCAAGTCTATCGCGCGCATGTGTTTATGTATGTAAAAGCGCGCGCGCCCGCATTCGCGTGTATGTGCAAATGTGAATGTATTTTTACGCACTCGTGCGTACAATTGGCATGTGTGCTTTCACAGTCAAAATTTCATTTTAAGCCGATTCATTACATAAATAACAAATGTTGTTGTTTTTACATGAAGACAGTGTCATTTAGTGTATACACAAGTTTGTGAACAAATAACGGGAACAGCAGACGGTGTTTTTGGAAGCCAGCAGCAGAAACAGGAGCAAAAGAGAAAATGGGAGACAATGTAAAAAAAAAATTGCAAAGAAAGAGTATCAACGTGCTTGCATATGAAGGCACACTCGCATGCCCTTGCGGAAACTGCCAAAGAAGCACTGAGGATTTACAGCATTCAAAGACACTGAACAACATCACATGATTTACAGCATTCAGAGACACTGAACAACATCACATGATTTACAGCATTCAGAGACACTGAACAACATCACATGAAACAACAACTCGTTGACAAGAACACGGCCAGGCAGTGTTCTGTCACGCAAGTGTGTGTGTGTGTGTGTGTGTGTGTGTTTGTGTGTGTGTGTGTGTGTGTGAGAGAGAGAGAGAGAGAGAGAGTGTGTGTGTGTGTGTGCACGCACATATAGGTTGATATTTTTTCCATGAATAAAGAGGGACACGCGTAGGGAGAGAGAGAGAGAGAGAGAGAGAGAGAGAGAGTGTGTGTCTTTGGTGGATGAATGAATGTAAAGTGAGTGCCATAAAGAAGAAAAAAAAAGGGGAGTGAAATAAAAGCGTAAAAAAAGAGATATGATGGTATATACAAACGTTGTGTGTGGATGGGGGGTGAGGTGGGGGGTGGGGAGGGGTTGATCTGGAAGGGGTTAGGGTTGGGTGGGTGTGGAGGTGGTTGCTCAGCAATGAGAACGGTGTTCATTAGTCACATTGTTCAACATGTTTCTCATCACACGCCGCCCGCCTAGCATGGAGAAACACAGCACGGCGCCTGCATGCACACATGGCGTCGACATCCCTGTATAAACATAACATGCTGTCAGCTCTGCACTCACTGACAGGGCTATAAGTCCTGTGATCATTCTGTTAAATGCTGTCATGACTGACAGGGCTATACTCCTGTGATCATTCTGTTTAATGCTGTCATGACTGACAGGGCGAAACGTCCTGTGATCATTCTGTTAAATGCTGTCATGACTGACAGGGCTATAGTCCTGTGATCATTCTGTTAATGCTGTCATGACTGACAGGGCTATAAGTCCTGTGATCATTCTGTTTAATGCTGTCATGACTGACAGGGCTATAAGTCCTGTGATCATTCTGTTAAATGCTGTCATGACTGACAGGGCTAAAGTCCTGTGATCATTCTGTTTAATGCTGTCATGACTGACAGGGCTATAAGTCCTGTGATCATTCTGTTAAATGCTGTCATGACTGACAGGGCGAAAAGTCCTGTGATCATTCTGTTTAATGCTGTCATGACTGACAGGGCTATAAGTCCTGTGATCATTCTGTTAAATGCTGTCATGACTGACAGGGCTATAAGTCCTGTGATCATTCTGTTTAGTGCTGTCATGACTGACAGGGCTATAGGTCCTGTGATCATTCTGTTTAATGCTGTAATGACTGACAGGGCGAAAAGTCCTGTGAACATTCTGTTTAGTGGGCTATAGTCCTGTGATCATTCTCTTGAATGCTGTCAGCTCTGACTGGGCTATAGTCATGTAATCATTCTGTTGAATGGGCTATAGTCCTGTGATCATTCTGTTTAATGCTGTCATGACTGACAGGGCTATAAGTCCTGTGATCATTCTGTTGAATGCTGTCAGCTGTGACTGGGCTATAGTCCTGTGATCATTCTGTTGAATGCTGTCAGCTCTCACTGGGTTATAGTCCTGTGATCATTCTGTTTAATGCTGTCATGACTGACAGGGCGAAAAGTCCTATGATCATTCTGTTGAATGGGCTATAGTCCTGTGATCATCCTCTTGAATGCTGTCAGCTCTGACTGGGCTATAGTATAGCCCTGTGATCATTCTCTTGAATACTGTCAGCTCTGACTGGGCTATAGTATAGCCCTGTGATCATTCTCTTGAATACTGTCAGCTCTGACTGGGCTATAGTATAACCCTGTGATCATTCTGTTGAATGCTGTCAGCTCTCACTAGGCTATAGTCCTGTGATCATTCTGTTGAATGCTGTCAGCTCTCACTGGGCTATAGTCCTGTAATCATTCTGTTGAATGCTGTCAGCTCTCACTGGGTTATAGTCCTGTGATCATTCTGTTGAATGCTGTCAGCTCTGACTGGGCTATACTCCTGTGATCATTCTGTTTAATGCTGTCTGCACTGCACTCACACATATTTACTCAAGCGCACGCGCACACACACACACACACACACACACACACACACACACACACACACACATCGAGAGAGAGAGAGAGAGATAGAGATACATACATACATACATACATACAGAGAGAGGCGCAGAAGAAAAAAGATGGTGTTCTCTCTTTCTTTTCTTTCTGTCAAAGCACAGAGAGATTGAGAGGGGGGGGGGAGAGAAAGAGAGACAGACAGGGAGAGAGACATAGAGAATGGGAGACAGAGACAGACAGAGAGGGGTGGATACAGAGAGAGAGAGAGACAGAGAGAGAGAGAGAGAGAGACAGAGAGAGAAGCTGTGCCGTCATAAAGACAACGACTGTCGTTTTTGTCTGCTGACGGTCCTCCTCCTGCCCTGTTTCGTCATCACTGGGAACGTGACCTTATTAAAGGCCAGAGATGGCCGTGTGTGTGTGTGTGTGTGTGTGTGTGTGTGTGTGTGTGATGTTGCTTTTTATTCTCTGATTTATTCGTGGATTTTTCTTTTTTAATCCATTTGTTTTCTTTGAGATCCTTATGGGTAGAGCTTTCAATAAAAGTCGTGTTACAAACACTTGACATTACATTGCATCACATCGTCTAACGATGCTGAACTGGCTGTAGAATAAGCTTGAGTACGGACGCACATTACACAGGTGAACATGAGTTACCTGAGCTGCTGCCTTTTCCCCCTTCAGGAAAGCTATGTTCAATGGGGAACATACTGACAGCAACTGACAGTGATATGAACACTGCTGTCAGTGAGCTGACAGTGATCAAGTCGTGGCGATGAACTGCTGTCAGGTGAGTGAGGTCAGGTCAGGTCACTGGCCAGGTCACTGTGGACAGGTCACTGTGATCAGGTGACTGTGGTCACTGTAGTCAGGTCACTGTGGTCAGGTCACTGTAGTCAGGTTACTGTGGTCACTGTGGTCTTTACCAACAATGGAGTATCATGCAATCTTATCATGCCAAGAACATTCACACACACACACACACACACACACACACGCTCAACTGTCCACACAAAATCTCTCTCTCTATCTCTCTCTCTCTCTCTCTCTCTCTCTCTGTCTCCTTCTTTCTCTCTTCTATCTGATCACATGGAACCCTGCTTTTCTCACACCACAATCAGATGTCGCTGTTTTGTTGGGCTTTTTTTTTCTTTTTCTTTTTTTTTTCTTTTTAATCAGGCTGACGGACGTCAGCCGACATGTAACTTTGTTGTGGAGCATAAAGAGAGTGACAAGTGGCTTGCAGGCGCTGGAAGAGGGAAGCTTTTTTTAGGCCGCGCCATGAGGGGGGCAGCTTTCTGATCGTCCACATCAAAGGCGCCGTGAGGGTGTGGGAGCAGGGGGCAGTGGACTGCAAAACATGCATTTTTAGTCCTCCCCCCCAGGACACACTGTCAGAAGATCGTGCACATTCAGCAACACACACACACACACACACACACACGCGCGCGCGCGCGCGCACAGACTGGGGCGGGAGGACGGTGAGCGATGAGCTTTCGTAAGCGTGCGTGTGCGTGTGTGTGTGTGTGTGTGTGTGTATGTGTGTGTGTGTGTGTTATGGACATTCAAATAGTGCTATGCTTGATATTGTACCATCAACTGTGAAAATTGAAAAAGGAGAACAGAGGAAGGGGGAAGAAGCGGGTGGGGAAGGGGGGGGGGGAGGTAGAATGGGGAAGAAGGGGGAGGGGGAAAGAAGCGGGGGTGAAGGAGGTGGGTGGGGAAGAAAGGGGCAGGGAGGGGGAAGGGGGAAAGAAGGGGGGAGGGAAGGAGGGGGGGATGGGGAAGAAGGGGGGAGGGATGAAGGAGGGGGGAGGGGTAAGGGGAGAAGAGGGGGGAAGAAGAGGGAGGGGGAAAGGAGGGGGATGGGAGGGAAGGAAGGGGGAAGGAGGTGGGGGAAGTAGGGGGGATGGGCAGAAGGGAGAAGAAAGAGGGAGGAGGTGTGGCGTTCCACAAATTCTTTGTTTCCGGTGATAATGGAATGGTGCAGTTGTTTGTTTTCTGCTGCGTGCGCTGTGTGTGTTTGTTTTATGTAGGACTAGGCTTGTGCGTGCGTGGACGCGCGCGCGCGCGTGTGTGCGTGCGTGCGTGTGCGTGCGTGTGTGTGCGTGTGCGTGTATGTCTGTGTGCACGCGCACCTGTGTATGTGTGTGTGTGGGGGGGCGGGGGGGGGGGGGGCAGGGGGGGGGGGCTTGGGGGAAAGGAGGGAGGAGGGGTGCGTG
>NC_134888.1:29423330-29425830 GCF_041734735.1 Babylonia areolata | reverse complement strand
AATGCAGGACACAAACACAAGGAAAGCAATAACAGCACAACACTAACAACACATCACGATGAGCTGATCAAGTCAATGGATAACAGACAATGTCTGGAGTCCAGGCCAGTGTCCCATTTTCCTCCAGGTCCCAAACTCCCCAGTGTTGTGCTTTTTTTTTTTTTTTTTTTTTTTTTTTTTCTTCTGCAGAAGCCCATTTTCCAGAACGAGGAATCCAATTCAGAGCAGTAGGAACTGTTTCAAAGTTACATCACACAACGACCCGCCCAGGGCAAATCTCGGCCACAATCCTGTCCTTTCGCGAGACAGCCAATGCACTTCACGGTCTGTTGTGGAACGGCCTGTATTTGTCAGCCAGCTGTTTGCTGTTTTGACTGTTCCCAAGGACCCTGGGGTCACGTTGATCAGCTTGTTCGATTCTCTGTGCTTGAAGTGTGTTGTCGGCACGCATTCTGTCCGGCCATGCTTATTTCTTGTCACAGGAAGCATTGTCTGTGAAGTCACCATCTTCGTCGTGATGGAGAAAGAAAAGGTCTACGTGATCACAATCTGAAAACAAATTTTGTGATACATTTGCCAGTGCTCAGAAATAGACCAGTGCTCAGAAACAGACTGTGCTATACAATGTCTGTACAAGATTCTGTAGTGTCTGAGCAAATTTATGTAATGTCTGATCAAAAGCATTGTTGTCTGATCAAGGCAGTGTAATGTGTGATCAAGGCTGTGTAATGTGTGATCAAGGCTGTGTAATGTGTGATCAAGGCTGCGTAATGTCTGATCAAGGCTGCGTAATGTGTGATCAAGGCTGTGTAATGTGTGATCAAGGCTGCGTAATGTCTGGTCAAGGCTGTGTAATGTAATGTCTGAGGACAGAAGCATATAATGGAATTGAAAGCCGATCAAGTACCACATAACATTCTACACATTTCGCGTGTTTTCTTTTCCCCCCATGGACTTGACAACAGAGCTGAAGATAGTTTGGACAGATTCTGCACCGTCACCTCTCCCCCTCCCCCCACCCGACCCTCCGCTCTTGCGACCGCCCCCCCCCCCTTTCCCCCGATGGATATTGGCTGTGCATTTATAGCTTTGACACAGCCCATGGAAAGGGGAGGGGTGGGGTGGGGGCTGGAAAGAGAAGGGGTGGTTTCTAGGGATTGACGAATTGCCGTAAAGCGAAGGAATGGATGTGAAATATCTAGATCTGTACTGAATGCACGAATTAAAAGATAATTATAAAACGATTAAATAATAAACTGTAAGATGGATAGATAGACATGATAGATAAAATACAGAATCACGCACTGTGCTAAAATGCCATATTGTTTGGTATGCACACAAAACAACGTGACACATGAAACCAGAGCTTTTAACGAACTCAAAAAGCGACGAAACGAAATGCAGCACAGATAAGTCAAAACAAGACAAGATACAACTGTTTGTATACACCTCAGAAAATTGTCTATTACGCACATAGTACAGTAAAGTACAGTACATGATAAGACAGGGAAATACAGTACAGTACGTCTCAGCACAGTACAGTACAATACAAGAGCACAGTACAGCACAACAAAATACAGCTCTGACCAGGACAGTACAGCACAGTATAGCACAGCACAGCACAACAAAGTACAGCTCTGACCAGCACAGTACAGCACAGCACAACAAAGTACAGTTCTGACCAGAACAGTAAAGTACAGAACAGCACAGTACAGCACAGCATAGCACAGTACAGTTCAGTCCAGTACAATACAGTACAGCAAAGTTCAGCACACCACAGTACAGCAAACCTCAACACAGCACAGCACAGTACAGCTCTGTCCAGTACAATACAGTACAGCACAGCACAGTACAACAATGTCTAGTACAATACAGTACAGCACAGCACAGCAAAGCTCAGCACAGCACAGCACAGTACAACTCTGCCCAGTACAGTACAGCACAGCACAGCGCAACAGAGCACATAACAGCTCAGCACAGCACAGTACAGCAAAGCTCAGCACAGCACAGCACAGTACAGCTATGTCCAGTACAATACAGTACAGCATAGCACAGCACAGTACAGCACAGCACAGCTCAGCACAATACAGCTCTGTCCAGTACAGCACAGCACAGCTCAGCACAGCACAACAAAGCACAGTACAGTACAGTACAGCACAGTACAGCACCGCACAGCTCAGCACAGCACAGTATAGCACAGCACAACACAGCTCAGCACAGTACAGATCTGTCCAGTACAACACAGCTCAGCACAGTGCAGTACAGTACAGTACAGCACAGCACCGCACAGCAAGATACAGTTCTGTCCAGAACAGTAAAGTACAGCACAGAACAGCACAGCACAGTTCAGCACAGTACAGCTCTGTCCAGAACAGTACAGTACAGCACAGCGCAGCACAGCAAAATACAGCTCAGACCAGCACAGTACAGCACAGCACAGCAAAATACAGCTCAGACCAGCATAGTACAGCACAGCACAGCAAAATACAGCTCAGACCAG
>NC_134888.1:29415830-29420830 GCF_041734735.1 Babylonia areolata | reverse complement strand
CCTGCCACCACTTCCCCCTCCCCGCCATCCTCCATGCATCCCCTCTTTGCAAGCCAGGTCTGTGACAATGCCGGCAGTCCAGAAGAAGATACCACTGTGGTGTCGCCTGGAGCACCTGTCTGCTTCTAACTGGCTGGCAGTTTTGTGTGCAGCATGGTCCTTGTGTCAGCCAAGGCAACCCACTGGCCACAGTTTCAGTTTCATTCATTCTTTAATCGTGGAATCTGAGTCAGTGCGGCTAAAGTCCTCACCATACCGCTTCAGTGACATCTCCCACAAACTCGCTGAAACAAAGGACGGAGGTGGAGTGATATCAGATGAATACAAACGGAGGTTCTTGCCGCGCCGATAGCCCAAAAGGTTGCCGCATATTTTGGTCAAATTTCTGTGTGTGGTTGGGTGGGGTTTTTTCAGCGAGGATGCTGGTGTCATGGAGAACGTTCTGTAGATACACAATGCTTTGAACCTGTATCACAAAGACACGTTCATGGCGATATACCCCTGCATTCATGGACACATTCGTCTGCAGTGGGAGGATTGAGATTTGAGCAATGCGAGCATATTCAGATCCATGAAGGATGTGAGTTTCCACAGAGTGATTTCGGTGTTGATGACAGCGTCCACAAAGAGACGAACATTGACCGAGTGGTCCCAGTAGTTCCGTGTGAAGCCACACAGTCTGCTTAAGTGTGGATGAGTGACCTTTGGGATCAACAGAAAATTCTGCTGATGGGATACCTGCTGATATTGATGGAACTCCTGTCTTAGCAGTCATCAGCTGGGAATTGATCCCCATCCCAGTGTAGCTGCTTGTGTCTGCCGCGTCTGGCCCTGTCTTACCGTGTCTTGTCTTGTCACAACTTGTTTTGTCTTGTCTCATTTGTCTTTCTGTGCTTGCCCTGTCCTGCTCTGTCCATTATTTTCTCTTTCTCTCTTGTCTTGCTCCCCCCCCCTCTCTCTCTCTCTCTCTCTGTTCCTCTTTGCCTATCTCTTCCCTCATTCATCTCTCGCCGCCATTTTTCATTGGCTGGACGGTCCGCGGCCATTAGCATAACGATCATCTTCAAAACTCCTCTCTCTGCCGAGCGGATCAAGTGCTGCCTGCCTGGCCTGGGCGGCGTTCCGAGAAGTGGAGGGGAGGTCCATTGGTCTCTGTCTGCCTTGCCCTCAAAGCCTGTTCCGTCTCTGTCAGCACAGCTGGCCCTGTCCTGATGTCGCCGATAGCTGCGCGTCCGCTAAAGCGTTGTGGATTGTTGTGGATTGGTGTGGATTGTGCGCCACTCCGCGCTCAACCGCTGCTTTCATTTCAGCCCTGACCCTCAGGTCTCTGACACAGGGAGGGAGATGAACGATCCCTGCTGATCAACGGCACATGGATGACCAGGGCGGAGACAGAGAGAGAGAGAGAGAGAGAGGGGGGGGGGAGGGGGAGGGAGAGTGCCAGACAACACAGCCACACACACTCTCTCTCTCTCTCTCTCTCTCTCACACTCAATCACTCACGCACACATACACACACTCAGAGAGAGATAGAGACAGAGACAAAGAGACAAACAGAGACAGAACGAGAGAAAGACAGTCAGACAGAGTCGGGGACAGACAGGCAGTCCGAGAGAGACACAGACCCAAAGAGGCGGGGAGTCGAAACGTCCGTGCAGAGGAAGAGCGGTTTGTGCAGGGTCGTTTGCATGGATTGGAAATATATCTTCCTGTCTGTCCATAGATTTGCTGTTGCTCAAGGAAGAAGGGGGCGAGGTTGTGAAGGGAGAGAAAATGACGGGGGAACGGGAACAGGGTATTTTTTCTTACGCTGTTCCAGGGCAGATAGAGAGGGAGAGAGAAGGAGGAGGGGAAGTGGGAATGACGAGAGTGAAAGGAAGATGAAAAAAAAAAGTGTTTGTGGCCAACGTTCTGTTCTGAGAGGCTATGGGCGAAGGCACTTTTATTCTTCTTTTCCCTTTAAGGAGCTAAACAACAAGAACAAAAAATAGCAGGTAAGCGGTAAATAAATAAATAAATAGAAATAAGTGTAGACCTTTTGTTAACAGTAAATCAGTCATCTAATTTTGAACTACGTATCATTCTGTTGTTATTATTGTCGTTTTTCTTTTTCTTGTTTTTTTGTTTGTTTGTTGTTTTTTTGTTTGGTTTTTAATAGAAAGAACATTGTACCAATTTATCACGAACGGATAAGTTGATGTGTATCTTGAAATTTTTACCACCACATTCATCACATTGAAGGATGATTTGTTACACCCAAAGCACGATATTTCTCCTCCACACCCTTACAGATTTATTGTATATATATATATATATTGAGGTCAGTCCAGCTTTCTTATTGAGGTCAGTCCAGCTTTCACATTGAGATCAGTCCAGCTTTCTTATTGAGGTCAGTCCGGCTTTCTCATTGAGGTCAGTCCAGCTTTCTTATTGAGGTCAGTCCAGCTTTCTCATTGAGGTCAGTCCAACTTTCTCGTTGAGGTCAATTGAGGTCAGTCCAGCTTTCTCATTGAGGTCAGTCCAGCTTTCTCACTAAGGTCAGTCCAGCTTTTTCATTGAGGTCAGTCCAGTTTTTTCATTGAGGTCAGTTCAGCTTTCTTATTGAGGTCAGTCCAGCTTTCGTATTGAGGTCAGTCCAACTTTCTCACTAATGTTAGTCCACCTTTTTTCCTGAGGTCAGTCCACCTTTCTCATTGAGGTCAGTCCAGTTTTTTCATTGAGGTCAGTCCAGTTTTTTCATTGAGGTCAGTTCAGCTTTCTTATTGAGGTCAGTCCACCTTTCTCATTGAGGTCAGTCCAACTTTCTCAATGAGGTCCACCTTTTTTCACTGAGGTCAGTCCAGCCTTCTCAGTGAGGTCCAGCTTTCTCATTGAGGTCAGTCTAGCTTTCTCATTGAGGTCAGTGTAGCTACCCATTGAATCAGTTCCTGCTCCTCCGTCATCATAATTTGTGCTCTTTGAGTGACCTGAATCCTGCTGTCCCTTTGACGTCATCTGTGCTGTGTGTTGAACGTCACCCTGCTGTCCCTTTGACGTCATATGTGCTGTGTAACGTCACTCTGCTATCCTGTCAAAGTCATTCCGTGGACAGACTGCCTCTGACCCAGCTGATTTCCGCTCTCTGTGGCTTTGCTGCTTTAAAGGATCACCAGAAAGAAAGACAAAGAAAGACAGACAAACAGAAAGACAAAGGAAGAAAGAAAGAAAGAAAGACAAAAAGAAAGAAAGAATGACAAATAGTGAAAGAAAGAAAGAAAGAAAGAATGACAAATAGTGAAAGAAAGAAAGAATGACAAATAATGAAAGAAAGAATAAATGAATGAAACACAAATAAAGAAAGAAAGAATGACAAATAATAAAAGAAACAAAGAAAGAAACGAAAAAAAGGAAAGAAAGAAAAATAGTCGTCGCAATATCCACATACATTCGCAACACGAATCCGGATAACAATTCTAGAGGCTTCCAAATGCCATGAATTCTGCACATTGCTTGGGAAAGAAATAAAGAGAGGATTCAGTTCAGGTCAGCTGGGGTTGTTTACAGCCCTCCCAGCGGAACACTAAAGGAGAAAAAAGTGGAAGACGACAGGAAGAAATGGAAGAAAAATGTCTCCGTCAGATTTTGTCTTTCCCTGTGAAAATGGTTCACGCCCAATTCCGCGCTGTAAAATGACCTCTTTGCTAAGACAGTGTACAGATTTTGTTGCTCAATTCCTGACGGTTACAGTAGGCAACGATTCTGTGGACAGAATTGTCGCTGACAGAATTTTTCTCTCGCTTGCGTGTTATGACTTTTTTGTTGTTGTTGTAATTTTGATTTGTTTTGTTTTTGTTTTTTTCCCCCAGTGTCTTCTAGCGCCTGTCACTGACACTGGATTGTCAGTATCATCTGCGCCACCTATTTTCTTAAAAAAAAAAATTCTAGGCTGCCTGTGTTGTTTGTTTACCTGTCAAAAAAATCTTTTTCCACGTGTTTGTCATTAGCAGTTCAGCGCCTCCACGACCAAACCAGATTACTGGACCAGTGACAGTGACATGTGTATGTTTACCACGGACACTTCTGACATGTGTAATTTTACCACGGACACCTCTGACGGTTTTTTTTTTTTTTTTTTTTTTTTTATTTTTTTACCAGGGACACCTCTGACGTGTCTATTTACCAGGGACACCTCTTTTGTAGCAGTCACATGCGTACGACGTGGGCTGCAGGCGTGACCTTTGTTGATGGTCTGATCCCAAAGACTGTGAGTGATCTCGGTGTTTAAGGAGTGGCAGCTTTTTTTCAGCGACAACAGCGGACAGCGGACTGACCAGTCATTCCGTGGCGTCGCTACACCTGGCACTGTTCTGGACTGAATGAGATCACAGTGACTGTATTCACATGGAATAGAGACCACAATGATACAACAAATTACATCGAATAGGACCAGGTCAACCCAATCTACAGTGAATACGACCACTCCAGCACATGTACATTAAATGAGACGACTGCAACGTAATTATACTGAATGAGACCACCGCAATACAATTTACATCGAATAAGGTCATTGCAATGCAGTTTATACCAGGACCAACGCAATACAATATACATCCAATAAAGTTACTGCAACGCAATTTATATAGAGTGAGACCACTGCGATACAACACACATCGGATACCATCCCAACGCAATTATATTAAAATATGACCATTGCTACACACAGTTAACATTTAATTCATACCACTGCAACGTAATTCACAACACATTTAGACCCACTGCCATTAAGCCTACTCCACATTCAGACCAGTGCAACACAATTTACAATAAATTCAGACCCCCACGACGCAGGTGACAACAAAATAAAGAAGAACAACGGATCACGTCATTATCCCAGGTTCTGGGACACGCACATTTCAATCTCCGGTCAGAACCGGAAGTGACGAAACAGCCGACGAGGGATCCCTCAGAGGGCAGTGAGTGGCGCTGTTTTGTGGCGTCACAGCAGTTTCAGGTTTCAGGCC
>NC_134888.1:29400830-29413330 GCF_041734735.1 Babylonia areolata | reverse complement strand
CAACCACCACCACTTCCACCAACAACACCAACCACAACCACCACCTCCACCTCCAACAACAACACCAACCACAACCACCGCCACCAACAACAAGAAAATGAGAAATAAATTTCCTTTTGCTTCGACCAACGTCGGCGAAGAGAAGAAAATAACATAGGATATATTTTGTTTAACGTGAAACTCAAGATTTATGAGGTTCTAGATAATAAAATACTTTTTTTTTAAGTTCCCATAATCTTTTACGGTCATCAGGGCAGTGACTTCACATCCACTGTGTCCAGGGCTCGGCACAGGAAGGCAGTGACTTCACATCCACTGTGTCCAGGGCTCGGCACAGGAAGGCAGTGAATTCCTACCCACTGTGTCCAGGGCTCGGCACAGGAAGGCAGTGAATTCACATCCACTGTGTCCAGGGCTCGGCACAGGAAGGCAGTGAATTTCTACCCACTGTGTCCAGGGCTCGGCACAGGAAGGCAGTGAATTCACATCCACTGTCTGGAAACCAGATAACTAATGAACCCTGGATAAGAAGTCCAACGCCTTGCCGATTCTACCACGGCATCCACGCGTTACAACACACATACATCTAAATCACCGATGAACAACGAACAAGTGAGAAGGCCAATGACGAAGAAGACATAAGGAACAGCAGCCGCTTGGATTGAAAGCACCCAGCGCCAGGCTGCAGGTCATCACTAGACCAGCTGCACGTGCAGCGTGGATTGAAATCACCCAGCCTCAGGCTGCAGGTCATGACAAGATCAGCAGCACGTGCAACGTGGACTGAAAGAACCCAGCGCCAGGCTGCAGGTCATGACAAGATCAACAGCACGTGGAACGTGGATTGAAAGCCCCCAGCGCCAGGCTGCAGGTCATCGCAAGACCAACAGCACGTGCAACGTGGATTGAAAGCACCCAGCGCCAGGCTGCAGATCATGACAAGATCAACAGCACGTGCAGCGTGGATTGATATCACCCAGCGCCAGGCTGCAGGTCATCGCAAGACCAACAGCATGTGCAAATCATGCCAGACATGACTCCGGAGATCGCATGGCACAACAAACAAACCAGGCTCACTTACATGAAAAAGAGCTCAGCTCAAGAGAGGAAAGGGGGGGGAGAGAGAGAATGGGGGGAGGGAGGGGAAGAGACAGAGATAGAGAAAGGGGAATGGTAAGAGTGTGAGTAAGAAAGAGAGAGACAGAGAGCGGGAGAAGAGAAGAGCAAGCAGGAGAGAGACAAACAGACAGACAGGGAGAGACAGAGATAGGGAGAAAGAGTATTCTCCCGCGAGCAGATCTCAGCACTCAGTTGATGTTGGTCCATCCACAAACTGCAGAATTCTCTCCAAACTTTCTGAAGAGATTGCACCACGCGTGGCGTTAATGCCTGCCGTAAACCACTTTGCTGGCCAAAGCCTGGCTTCACACATGATAAAAAGGGCTCCACTTATGACGGAGGTTTTTTTTTCTGCGCCCACACCGTCCCCTCACTCCACCACACCTCCACCCTCCCCCACAGCCATCCGAACCCTTCAAGGGGTGAATTCTGTCAGGCAGCGCTGTCTTTCTGCTGTCCGGCCACAATAACCGAGTGGTTACAGCGTTGGACTTTCAATCTGAGGGTCCCGGGGTTTGAATCTCGGTGACAGAGCCTGGTCTTGTCGATTTCCCAGTGATCATAATGTGCAGACCTGCTAGCGCCTGAACCCTTCGTGTGTATACGCACGCAGAAGATTAAATAATAATAATAATAATAATAACCCCCCCCCCCCCCAAAAAAAAAAAAAAAAAAAAATCTCCACCTTTCACCCACCAAGCGCCGTTACCGACATTCGAACCCAGGACCTTAGATTGAAAATCCAAAGCTTTAACGACTCGGCTGTTGCGTTACGTTTGGAGAATAAAGAAAAAAACTAATAGAACAACTTAAAGAAAGAAAAGAAGAGAAAAAAAAGAAAACGAAAAAAAAGGAAAGAAAAAAAAACAACGAGAATGTAAATAATGAAGCTAAAAACACCAAACGCGAAACATATTAGACACAATGCGGAAGATCTGGTTTGGGGAGCTGCATGATACCCAGTGACGTCAACAACAGCACTTAGGCCAGGAAACCAGAAAGGAAGGGAAGGTATGGGGGGAGGGAGAGGGAGGAGAGAGACAGGGGGGAGAGAGGAGAGAGAGAGGGGGGAGAGAGAGAGAGGGGGAGAGGAAGAGAGAGAGGAGAGAGAGAGGGGGGGAGAGAAGGGAGAGAGAGAGGGACAAGGGGTTAGAGAGAGAGGGGGGAGAGAAAGAGGGAGGAGGAAGAGAGAGAGAGAGACTGTTCTCACACGAGCAGATCATAACGATCAGCTGATTGGGGACTATCCTCTCTCGAAAGAATTCCCTGCAAACTTTCTGAAGACCTTGCAGCAAGCTTTGCGTGACGGTATTCAGTAAACCACTCTGCTGGCAAAAGTCTGGCATCATAGAGGATGAAATAGGCTCAGGTCCTAACCGAGTGGGTTTCTTCTGTTCTTTGTCCTGACGTCACACAGAGGAGTGAATTATATCAGACAGCGCTTTCTTCTGACGTCACACAGAGAGGTCAATTATGTCAGGCAGCGCTAGCTTTCTTCTGACGTCACACAGAGGGGTGAATTATGTCGGGTAATGCAATCTTTCTCCTGACGTCACACAGAGGGGTGAATTGTCAGGAAGCGATATCTTTCTCCTGGCGTCACACAGAGGGGTGAATTCTATCAGGTAATGCAATCTTTCTCCTGACGTCACACATACACAGAGGGGTGAATTCTATCAGGTAATGCAATCTTTCTCCTGTCGTCACACAGAGGGGTGAATTTTATCAGGTAATGCAATCTTTCTCCTGACGTCACACATACACAGAGGGGTGAATTCTATCAGGTAATGTAATCTTTCTCCTGACGTCACACAGAGGGGTGAATTCTGTCAGGTAATGCAATCTTTCTCCTGTCGTCAGTTCCCTGAAGACACGTGGTTTGTGACGGTCAGAGTGGCTTCTTTCGCTCTGTCATAACAGCTCAGGTAAACAAACCAATGTGGAGCTTGCAGCCTATAAACACAGAACAAAGAAGGAAAAGGAGAAATATAGAGAAGCTATTCTACAGTGCAGCAGAATCTGAATGATGAAGCAGGAGAGAGGCTTCCACAAAAGCAAAGTTCAGTACAGGTTAAGGCATCTATCGTCATCTTAACTATTACTTTGTAAATTTGGAACGGATAAACAAGGCAGAAGGAGTTGAAAAGAAAGATTTTTTTTAAAAATAGAGAAAGAAAGAAAGGAAGAAAGAAAGAAAAAATAATCTTGTATGTGAATAAACACCCTCTGCATTGTTACACACGTTTGAGAGAGAGAGAGAGAGAGAGAGAGAGAGAGAGAGAGAGAGAGAGAGAGAGAGAGAAGCAAAGTGCATCTCTTCAAAATCAGAACCAACCAGAAAACTAAACGAGAGAAATGAAGATGAACATCCATTCTCAGAACAAACGATGCTCATTGATGCAGGAATGTGAGGTCATACTACGGAAATGATACGACAATGAAGGGAAGCACAGAGGGAGAGAGAGAGAGAGAGAGGGAGGGAGGGAGGGAGGGAGGGAGAGAGAAGGGTGTGTGTGGGGGGCGGGGGGGGGGGGGGGGGGAGGGGAGCCAACACAGAGAAAAGACTCTCACATGAACAGGTCACAGCAGTAAGTTGATGTCGGACCATCCGCTGATGACAGAATTCAAGAGCTTTGCAGCAGGCGTGGTGTGAATGCATACCGTAAGTGTCAGTTTCAGTTACTCAAAGAGGCGTCACTGCGTTCGGACAAATCCATATACGCTACACCACATCTGCTAGGCAGATGCCTGATAGCAGCATAACGCAACGCGCTTGTCAGGCCTTGAGTGCATGCATGTATATTTGTGTACCTATCAGATTGATTTCTTTTTACATACTTTGCCAGAGAACAACACTTTCGTTGTCGTGGGTTCTTCTTCAGTAGGCCAAGTGCTTGCTGCACACGGGACCTCGGTTTATGTCAGATAGCGACCGCACCTCCCTCACCTCCCGGACCTCACCTCCCTCACCTCCCGGACCACACCACCCTCACCTCCCATACCACACCACCCTCACCTCCCTCACCACCCTCACCTCCCGGACCACACCTCCCTCCTCCCAGACCTCACCTCCCTCACCTCCCGGACCACAACTTCCTCACCTCCCATACCACACCACCCTCACCTCCCTCACCACCCTCACCTCCCGGACCACACCTCCCTCCTCCCAGACCTCACCTCCCTCACCTCCCGGACCTCACCTCCCGGACCTCACCTCCCGGACCACACCACCCTCACCTCCCTCACCTCCCGGACCACACCACCCTCACCTCCCTCACCTCCCGGACCACACCACCCTCACCACCCTCACCTCCCTCACCTCCCTCACCTCCCGGACCACACCACCCTCACCTCCCGGACCACACCACACCTCCCGGACCTCACAACCCTCACCTCCCGGACCTCACAACCCTCACCTCCCTGACCACACAACCCTCACCTCCCGGACCTCACAACCCTCACCTCCCGGACCACACAACCCTCACCTCCCGGACCTCACCTCCCTCACCTCTCGGACCACACAACCCTCACCTCCCGGACCTCACAACCCTCACCTCCCTGACCACACAACCCTCACCTCCCTGACCACACCACCCTCACCTCCCGGACCACACCTCCCTCACCTCCCTCACCTCTCGGACCACACCACCCTCACCTCCCGGACCTCACCTCCCTCACCTCCCGGACCTCACCTCCCTCACCTCCCATACCACACCTTCCTCATCTCCCATACCACACCACCCTCACCTCCCTCACCACCCTCACCTCCCGGACCACACCACCCTCACCTCCCTCACCACCCTCACCTCCCGGACCACACCTCCCTCCTCCCAGACCTCACCTCCCTCACCTCCCGGACCACACCACCCTCACCTCCCTCACCTCCCTCACCTCCTGGACCTCCCGGACCACACCACACCTCCCGGACCTCACAACCCTCACCTCCCTGACCTCACAACCCTCACCTCCCTGACCTCACAACCCACACCTCCCTGACCACACAACCCTCACCTCCCTGACCTCACAACCCACACCTCCCGGACCTCACAACCCTCACCTCCCTGACCTCACAACCCTCACCTCCCGGACCTCACAACCCTCACCTCCCGGACCTCACAACTCACACCTCCCTGACCTCACAACCCACACCTCCCGGACCACACAACCCACACCTCCCGGACCACACAACCCACACCTCCCGGACCACACAACCCACACCTCCCTGACCTCACCTCCCTGACCTCACAACTCACACCTCCAGGACCACACAACCCTCACCTCTAGGACGACACAACCCACACCTCCCGGACCACACAACCCTCACCTCCCGGACCTCACCTTCCTCACCTCCCTCACCTCCCGGACCTCACCTCCCGGACCACACCACCCTCACCTCTCGGACCACACCACACCTCCCTGACCTCACAACCCTCACCTCCCTGACCTCACAACTCACACCTCCCGGACCACACAACCCTCACCTCCCGGACCTCACAACTCACACCTCCCGGACCTCACAACCCACACCTCTCGGACCACACAACCCTCACCTCTCGGACCACACAACCCTCACCTTCCGGACCACACCACACCTCCCGGACCACACAACCCACACCTCCCGGACCACACAACCCACACCTCTTTGACCACACAACCCACACCTCGCTGACCACACCACCCTCACCTCCCTGACCTCACAACCCACACCTCCCTGACCTCACAACCCACACCTCCAGGACCACACAACCCTCACCTCCCTGACCTCACAACCCACACCTCCCTGACCTCACAACCCACACCTCCCTGACCACACAACCCACACCTCCAGGACCACACAACCCTCACCTCTAGGACCACACAACCCACACCTCCCGGACCACACAACCCTCACCTCTAGGACCACACAACCCACGTCCCCAGCAAGGAAACCATAATGGCGGAAATAAAAACTTCTTTGTTTTCTTTCTGCTCAACAACCGCCAGCCTCGTTCATCGCCGTCATATTAAGGGGCAGTTCTCCTCCCAGGCAGTACCATCTTTCTGATGTCTTCAGCGCCCTGTGGGCACTTTTGGCGTGACTGGCACTGCTAAAATGCTTTTTGCCCTTTGAAGCCGAACGCTGTTGCCGCTCGAAATGGTATCGTGAGTGAAGATTGATACAGAATGGAGGCTCATGCAAAAAAAAAAAAAAAAAAAAAAAAAAAAAGTACTTCATAACTACATACACAAAAGACTTCCAGAAAAAAAGTGTCGTTATTTTTAGCCAAGAACTCTCTACCTGAGGAATTGCTAACTACAGACAAACAGTTAGATAGACAGGCAGATAGATAAACAGATAAAAAGAAAGATATAGGATTTCGTTGTCATGGCTGGAGGTGAATATCGAATGGACAGATGTACGAGAGAAGGGCGGAGAGAAGGAGAGAGAGGGTGGGGGAGATGCGTAAAGTGAGAAGAGACGACAAGCACGGCAAGAGACAGTCTTCTCTGTGTGTGTGTGTGTGTGTGTGTCTCTGTCTCCCTGTCTCTCTGTCTCCCTACCTCTGTAACTATCCGTCTGCCACCCTCCCCCAACCCCCCCCCCTCTCTGTCTCCTTCTCTTCCTTCTCTGCTCCTTCCTCATCACTTCCCAGTCTCTGTACCCTAACCCCCCACCCCAACCACCCCGTCACACACACACCCACACCTTTATCCGTTAACTTTGTGGGCCAAGGACGACAACAAATAACAGTGATTTCTTATCTCCGCTCCCGCCCCCCCAACCCCCCGTGCCACCCCCACCCCCACCCACCCCCACCTCCCCCACTGTTGTTTTGCTGTTCAGTGATCGTCAGTGGACACGTGTGGATAGACAGAATGATGTTTTCTGCGCAAGACGGCAAGTTCCATAACTCCCTCCTTCCGGGCCAGGCTTGGATACTTTAATGGAACTTCCGGATAAACCTGAGAAGTGTTAGCCACAATGATGACACGAAATGGACTTTAAAAAAGAAGAAGAGAGCACACTGATTCTGTGTGTGTGTGTGTGTGTGTGTGTGTGTGTGTGTGTGTGTGTGTGTGTGTGTGTGTGTTTCTGAAGGAATGCCTCCCCATGTGTTTTTTCTCTTGTGTCTTACGTCAGGAGTTCCTGATAATGGAATAATTTGATCTATGTTTGTTCATGCGCCGTGAAAAACGATATTTGTTTTGCCACCTTTTTCCTGTGTGTCCTTTGGAACTCGCTGTTTCCTTCACACTCTGCGGGATTCCTTCAATGAGCTCTCTCTTGGCTTTTTTTCTTTTTTTGTTGTTTTCCCCTTGCATTGAAGGTTATATTTCTCATCATGAAACATCACCATCAGTATTATGTACAGTTCATACATATGACTGTGGCTGAAGATCACGAATAACAAAATAAGCTATTGCAGAGTACTAAACGACAATTGATTTACAAGGGTGTTTCTACTTTGCAACATAATAAATCGAATAGCTTTTCTCTTGGCTTGTTTTTCTGGTTGTCATGTGTCTCTCTTTCTCTCTGTCTCTTTTCTGAATCTCTCTTTCTGACTCGCAGTATCTTTCAGTGTCTCTCCTTCTGTCTGTCTGTCTCTGTCTGTCTCTGTCTTTGTCTCTGTCTGTCTCTCTGTTTCTGTCTCTGTCTGTATGTCTGTCTGTCTGTCTGTCTGTCTGTCTCTCTCTCTCTCTCTCTCTGTCTCTCTGGAAGGCAAAAGGACGTACGAGACATGTCAGCATGTGTGTGTGTGTGTGTGTGTGTGTGTGTGTGTGTGTGTGTGTGTGAGGCAGACACAAACAAGTCGACAGGTGGATGCAACACAACACAATACAATACACATTTGTCAGTCCAGGGAAGCTCCGTACATGTGCATTCAGTGTCGTCAGTCTTTTACCAACCACGATCACCTTCACCCCCCACCCCCACCCCACCCCCACCCCTCACCCTCCTCATTCACTCATCCCCCAACCATTCTCCAGAATGTATAATCCCTTCACAGAACGTCTGTCATTACGAGATACAGGGATACAGGCAGACATATCACTGGCACCCCCCCCCCCCCCCCCAGCTGGTGTAAAACTGTTGCCGTTGGTTTTGTTTGTTGGCTGGTCTGTTTGCTTTCAAGCAATGAGGGCATAAAATAGATAGATAGCTAGATAAATAAATAAATGAATAAATAAAATCCACTGTAGTAACATATCAGCAACCACAACAAGGGCCGCTGCTTTGTTTCGCAGCGTGCCGACGAATGACGACGCAGGGCTACGCAAGGAACGCTAACTCACTCACGTTGCATCATGTTCCTGCGGAAGCGCGTAATGAAAAGAGATGGTTGTCGTTCCTGGCCCCCTGATGGATGTGGGAGGGGAGGATGAGAGAGGAGGGAGGTGGGGACGGATGAGGAAGGAGAGGGTAACGAGTGGTTGCCAAACCGAAGTTCGCGTTTGATCGTGACGCGGTGTGTCCGTGTCAGGAAGTGAATGGCGGAGTGGGTTTGGTCATTTACATACTGTTGGCCTCCTCTCTGTCTCTCTCTCTCTCTCCCCTCCTCCCTCCTCTCCCCCTTCTCTCTCTCCACCCACTTCCCCCTCCTCCCCCCTTCTCCCTCTCCACCCCCTTCTTCTTCCTCTCCCCTTCTCCCTCCTCTCCACCCCCTTCTCCTTCCTCTCCCCTTCTCCCTCCTCTCCACCCCCTTCTCCCTCTTCTCCCCCTTCTCCCTCTCCATCCCCTTCTCCCTCCTCACCACCCCCCTCACCACCCCCTTCTCCCTCCTCACCACCCCCTTCTCCCTCTTCTCCCCCTTCTCCCTCCTCCCCCTTTTCCCTCTCCACCCCCTTCCTCTCCCCTTCTCCCTCCTCTCCACCCCCTTCTCCCTCTTCTCCCCCTTCTCCCTCTCCATCCCCTTCTCCCTCCTCACCACCACCCTCACCACCCCCTTCTCCCTCCTCTCCACCCCCTTCTCCCTCCTCTCCCTCCCTTCTCCCTCCTCCCCCTCCCTTCTCCCTCCTCCCCCCTTCTCCCTCTCCACCCCTTCTCCCTCTCCACCCTCTTCTCCCTCCTCCCCCTTCTCCCTCTCCACCCCCCTCCTCTCCACCCCCTTCTCCCTCCTCTCCCCCTTCTCCCTCTCCACCCCCTTCTCCCTCCTCTCCCCTTCTCCCTCCTCTCCACACCCTTCTCCCTCCACCCCCTTCTCCCTCCTCCCCCTTCTCCCTCTCCACCCCCCTCCTCTCCACCCCCTTCTCCCTCTCCACCACCTTCTCCCTCTCCACCACCTTCTCCCTCCTCTCCCCTTCTCCCTCCTCTCCACCCCCTTCTCCCTCCTCTCCCCTTCTCCCTCCTCTCCCTCCCTTCTTCCTCCTCTCCCTCCCTTCTCCCTATCCACCTCCTTCTCCCTCCTCTCCCTCCCTTCTCCCTATCCACCCCCTTCTTTCTCTTCTCCACCCCGTTCTCCCTCTTCCCCACGCCACTTCAGGTACAAACGATAATCGGTCGTGACCGTAACCAACACCTGTGCCGTGTAATGCCCGGTTAGAAGGCAGGGGAGTTTCAGCCTTTGTAAACAGCTTCCAGGCCAGGAGTGGGAATCACCAAGTCTTCTGCTCTCTGTCTGGAGGCGTGAACGAGAGACCTGACAGAGGTCGACCGTCTGGAGAAAAGTCTTGAGTGTGCGTGCGTGCGTGCGTGTGTGTGTGTGTGTGTGTGTGTGTGTGTGTGTGGAGGGGCGTGGTGAGCGTGGGCAATGTGTGCCCCTCTGGTTCATTGCTAAGACTTTCAAACTTCACAGAGAAAGAGGGGAGAGGGAGGGAGACAGATACAATGTGTGTGTGTGTGTGTGTGTGTGTGTGTGTGTGAAAGAGGGGCAGAGAGAGAGAGAGAGTAAGAGAAGGAGAAAGAGAGGGAGGGATGGAAAGGTAGGGATAAAGGTAGAGAGTAAGAATGAGAGAGAGAGGAGAGACAGACACAGAAGGGGTAAAAGCGAAAGAACACACACACACACACACACACACACACACACACACACACACACACACACACACTGACCCCTCCCGCCTGCGCGCCCCCCCCCCTCCCTCTCCCCCTTCGTTGTCACATTATGGGCCAAGGGAGACGACCAACAGTGGTATCCTGAACCCCCCCTGTCTCCCCTCCCCCGCCCCCCCCCCCCTCCCACTTCCCCCCACTGTTGTTGCACTGTTCAGTGATTGTGGACACGTGTGGATACACAGATGTTTTCCGCGCAAGACGGCAAGTTCCATAACTCCCTCCTGACTTCCGGGCCAGGCTTTGATACCTTAATGGAACTTCCGGCTTGATTTGATACGTGCGTCTTGCGAGAGAGGTGGAGATGATGGGATGGAACAGAAACAGAGAAAAAGAAGCCGTGAAAAAAACACACAAAAAACGTCATATCTCTGTCTCCTGAGTTCTGATTTCTCTCTCTCTCTCTCTCTCTCTCTCTCTCTCTCTCTCTCTCTCTCTCTTCACACACACACACACACACACACACACACACACACACACACACACACACAGATTGTATAAATATCTCTCTCTCCCTGTCTCTCTCCCTGTCTCTCTCTCTCTCTCTTTTTCTCTGTCTGTCGTGGATGAACGTGGGAGTTGCAGAAGAAGAAGTACCTACCATGTCACTAGAGCTTTACAGCTAATGACATTAAACATTTCAGTGTTCAATGCTCTCTTCCCCCTTTCTCTCCATCTCTCTCCCATTCTCTCCCTCTCTCTCCCCCTCTCTCTGTCTCTCTCTCGCTGTTTCTCTCTCTCTCTCTCTCAGTCTCCCTCCGTCCCCTCTCTCTCTTTTCCGATTGCATGCAGATGGCCGATAGGGGATGTTTACATGGCAGTGAAAGGCTTGTGGTGTGTGTGATATTTTATATTGCATGAGATGTAAATAGCATCTGCGATTTTAATTTAGAAAAGCGTTTAAGATTGATAGCGTGATTCAGATGTGGTATTTCAGAAATGGGCAATCATTAACATCGTTTTAAGAAATGTGTTGCTTTTTTCAGAAATAATTGTGGTATGTGTGACTGAAGACTAATGTTTGTTTCATTTTGTTTCATGCAAACGTGGAACTACAGGTGAGTTATATTCAATGTGTGTGTTGTCCTGCTTTTAGTGTTTGATGAGCGCAATATAGTTCGCGAAAGCACTGTCAGTTCCTGGATTTGTTCCGTCTGTCTGCATGAAAAACTAATGTAAACAAGTCCTCCGTGTATCTAACGTGTAGCTTTTAACATGCGATCGGTTATGGTTCGATGTGTTTTTCGCTTGGTGATTTTCTTTGTGTACACGTGTGTGCATGTAACAACTGTTACTCACTGTGCTCCTTCGTGAGGGACAAAGGGTTCAATGAATCAATCTCTTTGTCTCTTCCCCCCCCCTCCCTCTCTCTCTCTTTTTCTCTCTCTCCCTCAGTCCAATTTGAGATGATGATGATGATGATGATGATTATTAGCATTTACGCCTAATCTTGAAAATAAGCCCTAGGCGTTTACAAATAGAACACATATGTAAAATATCAAAAAGGAAAAATTGAACACAAGATACCAAACATCATTGAAAACTATTCATACCCCCCCATCCCCCACACATTACATACAAGCACACACGCGCGCGCACACACAAGTCATAGCCCACAATCGTAAAATCCGTCAATAATACTACACAATCAAAAATACCACCAACAAATCCTGAAACTATCAAAACTCACTCACTCACAGTTAGTCACTTTTTAGTTCACACTGGAAACGGATGAGCTGTTGAGAATTAATCTGGAGGGGAAAAGGTGTATGTCATGGTGTGTGTGTGTGTGTGTGTTTTGTTTGTTTGTTTGTTGTTTTTGTTTAGGTAATTGATTTTGTTCTCATTTAAAAAAAAAAGAAAGTTGATATTGTTTGTCCACACATCCTTCATGCAGGGTTTGGGACTAGACACAGACTGCTTCAGATTCTGATCTCTCTCTCTCTCTCTCTCTCTCTCTCTCTCTCTCTCTCTCTCTCTCTCTCTCTCTCTTTTCCTCTCTCTCCCCCAGTCCAGTTTGAGATATATGCCATGATGTGTTGTTTTTTGTTGTTGTTGTTGTTGTTGTTTTGGGGGTTTTTGTTGGGTTTTTTTGGCTAATTCATTTCGTTCTCATTTTTTAAAAAATAAAGAAAAGAAAGAACAGTTAATATTGTTTGTCCACACAGCCTTTACACGGGGTTTGGGACTGAACACAGTCTGCTTCAAATAAGTCTGATTCTCTCTTCCTGTCCCTCTCCTTCCAGCCTCTATCAGTTTCTGTGTGTCTGCCTGTCTTCATCTGGCCACATGCATGCAACGTTCAGCCTTGAAATGACCAATGTGTGGTACACTATTCCTTCTCATT
>NC_134888.1:29388330-29395830 GCF_041734735.1 Babylonia areolata | reverse complement strand
ATGTCTGTTCTGTGTTTGCACGGTGGTGTCTGTTCTTTGTTCGCACGGTGATGTCTGTTCTGTGTTTGCACGGCGGTGTCTGTTCTTTGTTTGCACGATGATGTCTGTTCTTTGTTTGCACGGTGATGTCTGTTCTGTGTTTGCACGGCGGTGTCTGTTCTTTGTTCGCACGGTGATGTCTGTTCTGTGTTTGCACGGTGATGTCTGTTCTTTGTTTGCACGGTGATGTCTGTTCTTTGTTTGCACGGCAGTGTCTGTTCTGTGTTTGCACGGTGATGTCTGTTCTTTGTTTGCACGGTGATGTCTGTTCTTTGTTTGCACGGTGATGTCTGTTCTTTGTTCGCACGGTGATGTCTGTTCTTTGTTCGCACGGTGATTTCTGTTCTTTGTTTGCACGGAGGTGTCTGTTCTTTGTTTGCACGGAGGTGTCTGTTCTTTGTTTGCAAGGTGATGTCTGTTCTTTGTTTGCACGGTGATGTCTGTTCTTTGTTTGCACGGTGATGTCTGTTCTTTGTTTGCACGGCAGTGTCTGTTCTGTGTTTGCACGGTGATGTCTGTTCTTTGTTTGCACGGTGATGTCTGTTCTTTGTTTGCACGGTGATGTCTGTTCTTTGTTTGCACGGTGATGTCTGTTCTTTGTTTGCACGGTGATGTCTGTTCTTTGTTCGCACGATAATGTCTGTTCTGTGTTTGCACGGTGATGTCTGTTTGTTCTATGTTTGCACGGTGATGTCTTTGTCCCCATGCAGATTGGACCTCAGAGGAGACGATCTCATGTCAGCTTATTCATCTGTTTATTTATTTATTTATTTATTTATTTATTTATTTATTTATTCATTCATATTTGCCTTGTTTATGTTTGTTTACTTATTCCTTCTGTATTCTTTGCAGATTGACGGCTTAATTCCAACACAAACACGAAGAGGCTTTCTTTCTTTATTTTCTGTTTATCTATTTATTCACCTCCTATTTTGTTTTTTGTTGTTTTGTTTGTTTGTTTGTGTGTGTGTGTGTGTGTGTGTGTGTGTGTGTTTTCATGCATTCATTTTTGCTCTGCATTTGTTTGTTGTGTTCTCTCTGTATTGTCTGTAGACTGACGTCCTAATTACAATGTAAACACGAAGAGTCTTTCTTTCTTTCTTTCTTTCTTTCTATCCACTGTTGCTTCGTTTTCTCTTCCAGATTTTGGTCAGGTTCCAGAGGTCCGGTGTTAAGTCTTCCGATCCTGATACAATGGCTGTGTTTGGAGGATCGGACCACAAGCAACGAAAGATCAGACAGATTTATCCACCTGTCTTTTTTTTTGTATTTTAATCAAGCGTGCCTTTGATGCCAGTCTTCCAGAGGACAGGCCGTTGTTGTGTTTTTGTTTTTTCTTCTTCTCTGGAATCAAAAACCATTTCAAAATTAATGAATGTTCTGTCAGTTTTATGTCGAAAACACAGCGGTATTTGTGAAAGTGCCAACAGCATAAACACGTGATCCATGGTGAAATGACCTTTCAGACCCTGCCTGGTGTCCGTCTGTTAACGTTGAATGTATTGGCCCATTCTTCAAGCCGATCGTTGGTGACTGCACTGTACAGCTTGCTACCTACGTCACACAGTGATATGTCTGTATCATTATTCACTCGATTTTACACCACTCTTCTGAAATAGGGAGAACAGTCACACCAACATTAGACGATACCCTTGTAGAATAATGTAGTAAAATATTGGTATTTGTTATTATTTTATTGTTACTCATTTTGTCCTCTGCGTATTTGATCATATCACCAATTATTTCATCTGAACCGGCGGCTGTGCCATGCACAGCAAACAAAACTTCTTTTGATATCGGGCGGTTCATAAAACCATACCATTATAGCCTCTGTTAGCACCATCGACTGTGCGTTTACTTCTGTTGTCGCGTCCAATTCAAGCAGACCTTTGGAATGCTTAAATCAGTCATCGACTGGTCATCTTTAAGAACGTGTTTTATGTGAGGATAGTTCACGCAAAGTTTTCCAAAATTTTCTTTGATTTCTTATTGAGGAAGTAAGGATTTTTGTTCCTTTTCCAACAGCAATTAATCATACTGTCCAATTTTTTAAAATTTTCTTTTTAACATTCCTTTTTTTTGTCCCTGGCCCACAGTAACCACCAGTTTCATATTCATCTCATTGTGTGTCACCTTAGTTTCATTTCTAATCATTCATTTATACACCTGTTTTATTGGTTTCTTTCCTCGTTCACGGATTGTCTGTCTGTCTATCTGTCTGTTGTTCGGTCTGTCTGTCTGTCTGTCTCCTACCCCATCCTACACCACCGTGTACAAATTTACATCATCTTACAACCAGCCTAAATCACCCCTGCACCACCCTATACCAATCTACACCACCATACACCAGCCTAAATCACTCCGACACCATCCGACACCACCCTACACAAATCTACACCATCTTACAACCAGCCTAAATCACTCATACGCCTCCCTTACACCATCCTCCACCACCCTACACCTCTCTTCTACCCCCCGACCTCCTCGCCACCTCCGCTTTTTTTTCTCTCAATTTCTGTTGTTGTTGTTTTTTTTTCTATCTTCTTTGTTTCTTTCGGTTTTTCTTTCTTTCTTCCTTTACATAGTTCGTTCTATTTTTTCCTCCTTTTTATTTTATTTTCGCGTGCTTTCAACCGCACACCGCCATGAAATGTCACTCGATAAACAAGTGCGTGTCTTCTCTCACTATTTACGTGTCTGGGGCCCCGTGCTGTTACGTCGGTAACAGCGCCATTCAGAGCTCATTATCTTGTCTCTCAGGACCTATTGGGATTTTTTCGTCTGTATTTAGTGCTAACATTAACTCTCTTCATCATGCGTAATTAGCGAAGGCAGTGTCAGACGATGTGTGATCGTTATTCTCTGATTCTTTGGTGTTTCATTTATCAAACACGCAGTTGTTTCATGAAGATTTGTTGGGCTGTTTTGAGGACTTTTCTTTATAGTTTGTTCATGATCTGTCACAAGCTCCGTGTGTGGGAGTAAGGGTGGTGTGTGTGTGTGTGTGTGTGTGTGTGTGTGTGTGTGTGTGTGTGAACTATGGTGTGATGATATGTAGGATGTTTGAGAAGGGGGTTGTTATTTGTGTCCAACTCCCACCCCATCCGCATCCCATAGCCCCCCACCCCTACTTCCACCACCAAAGCCTCTAGCCAACCAACACTTCTCTCTGTCTCGATCTCTGTATCTCTGTCTCTCTCTCTGTCTCTGTCTCTCTCTGTCTCTGTCTCTGTCTCTCTCTCTCTCTCTCTCTCTCTGTGTCTCTATCTCACTATCCCTCTCATCTTGTTTTTTTCTCTTTCTCCCTAAAAAATAAATAAATGAACATCCCTGTCTCTCCTCCTCCTCCTTCTTTCTCCTCCTCTTCTTTCTCGTCCTATCACACTGCCACCTGCCCACCCTGCTCAGCAGTATGTAGCCTGACCTTACACAGTGCACAGGACCCAGGGTCATTCAATGCTAGCCTCGATCAGATGTGTAGAAGACAACCTCCACATTAGACTACATAAACCCCGGGGTATATCTGTTCCGGCCAAATTTGACCCTGGTTAGAATCTATGGGGTTTACCAACGGGCTTTTACACCGGCTGTTAAATGTCAGTCAATGGTAATGACGTCGTTAGTGGCGTCATGTAACGTCAGTGGTTGAGACTCTCCGTTAAGAGCAGTAGGTCACTCTGGCAGATGACCAGTGACAGGAGTGTCCCGTGAGGACCTCAACACCTCGCAAGGGTAGAGCACTTAGCGTGGACATCTGCAGGGGTTCTCTTTCTTCATCCGTCCTGCTCCCTCCCGTGTCACTGGTAGCTTGGGCTCCTGTTTGTGATGTGTACAGTGTTCTGTTGGCTGTCGTGTGTGGTCCCTGTTTGTGATGTGTACAGTGTTCTGTTGGCTGTCGTGTGTGGTCCCTGTTTGTGATGTGTACAGTGTTCTGTTGGCTGTCGTGTGTGGTCCCTGTTTGTGATGTGTACAGTGTTCTGTTGGCTGTCGTGTGTGGTCCCTGTTTGTGATGTGTACAGTGTTCTGTTGGCTGTCGTGTGTGGTCCCTGTTTGTGATGTGTACAGTGTTCTGTTGGCTGTCTGTGTGTGTGGTCCCTGTTTGTGATGTGTACAGTGTTCTGTTGGCTGTCGTGTGTGGTCCCTGTTTGTGATGTGTACAGTGTTCTGTTGGCTGTCGTGTGTGGTCCCTGTTTGTGATGTGTACAGTGTTCTGTTGGCTGTCGTGTGTGGTCCCTGTTTGTGATGTGTATAGTGTTCTGTTGGCTGTTGTGTGTAGTCCCTGTTTGTGATGTGTATAGTGTTCTGTTGGCTGTCGCTGTCGTGTGGTCCCTGTTTGTGATGTGTACAGTGTTCTGTTGGCTGTCGTGTGTAGTCCCTGTTTGTGATGTGTACAGTGTTGTGTTGGCTCTCGTGTGTGGTCCCTGTTTGTAATGTGTACAGTGTTCTGTTGGCTGTCGTGTGTGGTCCCTGTTTGTGATGTGTACAATGTTCTGTTGGCTGTCGTGTGTGGTCCCTGTTTGTGATGTGTACAGTGTTCTGTTGGCTGTCGTGTGTGGTCCCTGTTTGTGATGTGTACAGTGTTCTGTTGGCTGTCGTGTGTGGTCCCTGTTTGTGATGTGTACAGTGTTCTGTTGGCTGTCGTGTGTGATCCCTGTTTGTGATGTGTACAGTGTTCTGTTGGCTGTCGTTTGTGGTCCCTGTTTGTGATGTGTACAGTGTTCTGTTGGCTGTCGTGTGTGGTCCCTGTTTGTGATGTGTACAGTGTTCTGTTGGCTGTCGTGTGCGGTCCCTGTTTGTGATGTGTACAGTGTTGTGTTGGCTGTCGTGTGTTGTCCCTGTTTGTGATGTGTATAGTGTTCTGTTGGCTGTCGTGTGTAGTCCCTGTTTGTGATGTGTACAGTGTTCTGTTGGCTGTCGTGTGTGGTCCCTGTTTGTGATGTGTACAGTGTTCTGTTGGCTGTCGTGTGTGGTCCCTGTGATGTGTACAGTGTTCTGTTGGCTGTCGTGTGTGGTTCCTGTTTGTGATGTGTACAGTGTTCTGTTGGCTGTCGTGCGTGGTCCCTGTTTGTGATGTGTACAGTGTTCTGTTGGCTGTCGTGTGTTGTCCCTGTTTGTGATGTGTACAGTGTTCTGTTGGCTGTCGTGTGTGGTCCCTGTTTGTGATGTGTACAGTGTTCTGTTGGCTGTCGTGTGTGGTTCCTGTTTGTGATGTGTACAGTGTTCTGTTGGCTGTCGTGCGTGGTCCCTGTTTGTGATGTGTACAGTGTTCTGTTGGCTGTCGTGTGTTGTCCCTGTTTGTGATGTGTACAGTGTTCTGTTGGCTGTTGTGTGTGGTCCCTGTTTGTGATGTGTACAGTGTTCTGTTGGCTGTCGTGTGTGGTCCCTGTTTGTGATGTGTACAGTGTTCTGTTGGCTGTGGTGTGTGGTCCCTGTGATGTGTACAGTGTTCTGTTGGCTGTCGTGTGTGGTCCCTGTTTGTGATGTGTACAGTGTTCTGTTGGCTGTCGTGTGTGGTCCCTGTTTGTGATGTGTACAGTGTTCTGTTGGCTGTCGTGTGTGGTCCCTGTTTGTGATGTGTACAGTGTTCTGTTGGCTGTCGTGTGTGGTCCCTGTGATGTGTACAGTGTTCTGTTGGCTGTCGTGTGTGGTCCCTGTTTGTGATGTGTACAGTGTTCTGTTGGCTGTCGTGTGTGGTCCCTGTTTGTGATGTGTACAGTGTTCTGTTGGCTGTCGTGTGCGATCCCTGTTTGTGATGTGTACAGTGTTCTGTTGGCTGTCGCTGTCGTGTGTGGTCCCTGTTTGTGATGTGTACAGTGTTCTGTTGGCTGTCGTGTGTGGTCCCTGTTTGTGATGTGTACAGTGTTCTGTTGGCTGCCGTGTGTGGTCCCTGTTTGTGATGTGTACAGTGTTGTGTTGGCTGTGGTGTGTGGTCCCTGTTTGTGATGTGTACAGTGTTCTGTTGGCTGCCGTGTGTGGTCCCTGTTTGTGATGTGTACAGTGTTGTGTTGGCTGTGGTGTGTGGTCCCTGTTTGTGATGTGTACAGTGTTCTGTTGGCTGCCGTGTGTGGTCCCTGTTTGTGATGTGTACAGTGTTGTGTTGGCTGTGGTGTGTGGTCCCTGTTTGTGATGTGTACAGTGTTCTGTTGGCTGTCGTGTGTGGTCCCTGTTTGTGATGTGTACAGTGTTCTGTTGGCTGTCGTGTGTGGTCCCTGTTTGTGATGTGTACAGTGTTCTGTTGGCTGTCGTGTGTGGTCCCTGTTTGTGATGTGTACAGTGTTCTGTTGGCTGTGGTGTGTGGTCCCTGTTTGTGATGTGTACAGTGTTCTGTTGGCTGTCGTGTGCGGTCCCTGTTTGTGATGTGTACAGTGTTCTGTTGGCTGTCGTGTGTGGTCCCTGTGATGTGTACAGTGTTCTGTTGGATTCTGCTGTTTCGTGATGTGGTATGTTGTACTGTGTTTTATTTTGATGTGTTTTGTATCTTTTCGTATCGTATCGTATTGTATCGTATCGTGTCGTGACGCGTCCCGTCACGTATTGTTGTGTTGTGTTGTGTTGTACCATACTGTGATGTGATGAGACGTGTTGTGTTGTGTTGTGTTGTACCATACTGTGATGTGTTTTGTTGTGTTGTACCATAATGTGATGTTATGTGATGTGATGTGTTGTGTTGTGTTGTGCTATGTTTTGTTCTATTGCATTACCTGTTTGAAACAAGACATTTCTCTGTGTGAAACGCGGACTGCCCTTTTTGGGGGACAGACGCTTCACAACAGTAGAGCGCCACCCGTACTTTCTTCTGTTTGCAAGTGCACTTCTTTTGTTATCAAAGTGGATCTTTCTTTTTGCAGGATCTTGTCAGGGATATCCTTTTTTTTGGGGTCGAGGATTGTTTCACGTATGCAAAGAGCAGTTGAAAGACTAGCACCCAGACCAACACTTGATGTGTACAGGGAGGACTGGGCGGGATACAAATCCCGGTCTCTATGCTGGATTGGAACCCGGCGACACTCGCTTCCCAGCTGCGTGCACTGCCACTGGGCCACCTGGCCACGAGGTCTGTAGCCTGGGTTGTGGCTCGGTCCGCTCTGGCAACCATGTGGACAGACATTCAGACGTGCACGTATAGTGACATGAACTCTGCTGCGGCTGGACATTGCACGGGAAGTATGCTGAGAGAGTACGTTAACTCTCTCCATACGAACGGCGAAAGAGACGACGTTAACAGCGTTTCATCCCAATTACCATCATCAAAATATTGCAAGCGGAAGGCTCTTATACTGAAGACGTGAATGTTGACAAAGAATACCACAAGTCTGACGACGGAAGCTAAAGGTTGGGTCATTCAGACACCCACTGGACATCCGAGGGGTCTGTGTAGAGGAGAAGAGAGGACTGACCGTGCTGAGTGAGTTAAATGCAGTGTGATAGAAATTCAGGAAAACTGTACACTGTGAGTTCGTG
>NC_134888.1:29383330-29385830 GCF_041734735.1 Babylonia areolata | reverse complement strand
CAGCCCAGAAAGGTACAGTGATGTGTCCCATTTTGGTTCATAGCCCAGAAAGTTACAGGGATATGTCCCCATTTGGTTCACAGCCCAGAAAGTTAAGTGATGTGTCCCCTTTTGGTTCATAGCCTAGAAAGTTACAGTGATGTGTCCCCTTTTGGTTCATAGCCCAGAAAGTTACAGGGATGTGTCCCCATTTGGTTCACAGCCCAGAAAGTTAAGTGATGTGTCCCCTTTTGGTTCATAGCCTAGAAAGTTACAGTGATGTGTCCCCTTTTGGTTCATAGCCCAGAAAGGTACAGTGATGTGTCCCCTTTGTTTCATAACCGATAGAGTTACTGTGATAAGTCCCTTTGTTTCCTAACCCACAAAGTTACAGTGATAAGTCCCCTTTGTTTCCTAACCCACAAAGTTACAGTGATAAATCCCCTTTGTTTCCTAACCCATAAACTTACAGTGATAAATCCTCTTTGTTTCCTATCCTACACAATCTCAACGCTGCCCGTCACTTGTTTACCCATCCACCACCCTCTCCCCCCCTCCACCCACCGTCCCCCTCCCCCCCCTCTGAACTCTGATGGAGAGCCCTCTTGTTCTACCCGGACCCACGCAGTGTGACTGATGGACGGACTGAGAATGACAGGCAGAAAATGAAGCAAAGACAGGAAGGGGCAACCAGACATAAGGGACGATCAACTGATGACTGCATGGACAGAGAGAGAGAGAGAGAGAGAGAGAGAGTGGATGAGTGAATCTCTCTCTCTCTCTCTCTCTCTCTCTCTCTCTCTCTCTCGCACTTCCCTTTTCCTCTCTCTCTCTCTTTCTGTCTCACTCTTTCTGTCTGTCCCTCTCTGTTCCCCCCCTCCCCTGAGACAGGCAGACAGAGGAGGGAAAGACAGACAGAAGACGGACAGAGAGACAGACAGAAGAGGGAAAGACAGACAGACAGAAGAGGGACAGAGAGACAGACAGAGGAGGGAAAGACAGACAGAGGAGGGACAGACAGACAGAGGAGGGACAGACAGACAGACAGACAGACAGAGGAGGGACAGACAGACAGAAGACGGACAGAGAGACAGACAGAAGAGGGAAAGACAGACAGACAGAAGAGGGACAGAGAGACAGACAGAGGAGGGAAAGACAGACAGAGGAGGGACAGACAGACAGAGGAGGGACAGACAGACAGACAGAGGAGGGACAGACAGACAGAGGAGGGACAGACAGACAGAGGAGGGAAAGACAGACAGAAGAGGGACAGAGAGACAGACAGACAGAGGAGGGACAGACAGACAGGCAGACAGAGGGGGGACAGACAGACAGAGGAGGGACAGACAGACAGAGGAGGGAAAGACAGACAGACAGAGGAGGGACAGACAGACAGACAGAGGAGGGACAGACAGGCAGACAGACAGAGGAGGGACAGACAGGCAGACAGACAGAGGAGGGACAGACAGACAGAGGAGGGAAAGACAGACAGGCAGACAGAGGGGGGACAGACAGACAGGCAGACAGAGGAGGGACAGACAGGCAGACAGACAGAGGAGGGACAGACAGACAGGCAGACAAAGAGGGGGGACAGACAGATAGAGGAGGGACAGATAGACAGAGGAGAGACAGACAGACAGACAGAGGAGGGACAGACAGAGGAGGGACAGACAGACAGACAGACAAAGGGGGGGGGAGACAGACAGATAGAGGGGGGACAGACAGATAGAGGAGGGACAGATAGACAGAGGAGAGACAGACAGACAGACAGAGGAGGGACAGACAGAGGAGGGACAGAGAGATACAGACAGAGGAGGAACAGAGAGACAGACAGGTAAACAGAAAGAGAGAATCGGAATTTATTCGCTGGGGCCAGACAACGTGTGAAGGGGTTGTAAACGATGCGGAAGAAAGGAGATTAGCACATAAACCTGACATTGTAACTGTCAAATTCAGACTTTGAGAGAGAGACAGACAGACAGACAGACAGACAGACAGACAGAGAGAAAAGACAAGACATTTTTTTTTATTTCCAGGATAATAGATAAGCACTGGTGTGCTTTTTTTTTATTTTTTACATCCAGTCCCCCGAATAGAGAGAGGGAGAGAGAGAGAGGGGGGGGGGGGGGTAGGGAGAGAGAGAGAGAGAGAGAGAACTTGAATTTTTCATTCTCTAAGATTGTCGAGGAGGATGGATGCAGACATGCTTTCATTTTCATCCGGTCATTACGTATTTTAAAAAAAAGAAGAAAAAGAACAAGAAACCAGAGACGAGTGGTAGGGCTGGTAGCTTCAGAAAGAAAAAGATAGAAATAAATATCACACACACACACACACACACACACACACACACACACAGATATATAGGGGAAATCAGTCGTACTCCAAAGTGCCGTTCTTACAGGACGACTGTGGCGCATGCGTGTCGCCGTCCAATGAAAGGAGAGGTTGTGAGCAGGGTCCGGTCAGCGTCACACTTCCTTTTCCATTAGCGTCCTGTGTGGCTGCTGTGTCAAGCCTT
>NC_134888.1:29360830-29378330 GCF_041734735.1 Babylonia areolata | reverse complement strand
GTGGTTGTTGTTGTACTGCTTTGTGGCTGTTAGACGTGGGACGTACAGTGGGTGTTGTACTGCTTTGTGGCTGTTAGACGTGGGGCGTACAGTGGGTGTTGTACTGCTTTGTGGCTGTTAGACGTGGGACATACAGTGGGTGTTGTACTGCTTTGTGGCTGTTAAACGTGGGGCATACAGTGAGTGTTGTACTGCTTTGTGGCTGTTAGACGTGGGGCATACAGTGGGTGTTGTACTGCTTTGTGGCTGTTAGACGTGGGGCATACAGTGGGTGTTGTACTGCTTTGTGGCTGTTAGACGTGGGGCGTACAGTGGGTGTTGTACTGCTTTGTGGCTGTTAGACGTGGGGCACACAGTGGGTGTTGTACTGCATTGTGGCTGTTAGACGTGGGGCATACAGTGGGTGTTGTACTGCATTGTGGCTGTTAGACGTGGGACGTACAGTGGGTGTTTGTACTGCATTGTGGCTGTTAGACGTGGGACGTACAATGGGTGTTGTACTGCTTTGTGGCTGTTAGACGTGGGACGTACAGTGGGTGTTGTACTGCTTTGTGGCTGTTAGACTTGGGACGTACAATGGGTGTTGTACTGCTTTGTGGCTGTTAGACGTGGGGCGTACAATGGGTGTTGTACTGCTTTGTGGCTGTTAGACGTGGGGCGTACAGTGGGTGTTGTACTGCATTGTGGCTGTTAGACGTGGGGCACACAGTGGGTGTTGTACTGCATTGTGGCTGTTAGACTTGGGACGTACAATGGGTGTTGTACTGCTTTGTGGCTGTTAGACGTGGGACGTACAGTGGGTGTTGTGGAGAGAGATTGGGGCAGGCGCGGCAGAAGTAATGAAGGGGTCTCCAAGTAGATACATGGGAGCTGGGAAAGACTGGGTGGGAGTGAGGAAGAGAGACACTTGACACGTGAAGAGCTGACACGGCAAGAGATCACACATAAAGACCGAACACTTGAAGACTTAGTCTTTAGGTCTAGCTGGCACAGCGTTCTACTCTTTCGAGAGCGAAGACTTATTGACAACATTTACTGAACACGAGAGACGCAACAGAAGATTCAAAACGCAAACTTCAAATCGTGCAACTGCCAGTACGCTTTGTCTGGTTATTATACAATTTGCTTATTGTGAATTGAGGAAAGAGAGAGAGACTTGACGCTTTGATACCTTGACACTTTAGTGTCATTGGCCATGAGGTCCTTATGACTTGGGTGAATGCGTCAACATGCTTTCATTGCATAACAAAACAGAAGAAACGAATGAAAATGTGGAAAGCAAATATTGAAACGAAACAAGACGGAGACAGAGAGACAGAAAGAGAAACACGAGCAGACAGACAGACACAATAAACAGATGTAGATGTAGATGTTGTTGTTGTTGTTTTTTTTGTTTTTTGTTGTTGTTTTTCTCAAGGCCTGACTAAGCGCGTTGGGTTGCGCTGCTGGTCGGGCATCTGCTTGGCAGATGTGGTGTAGCGTATATGGATTTGTCCGAACGCAGTGACGCCTCCTTGAGCTACTGAAACTGAAACTGAAGAGAAGGTGAGGAAGGAGGGAGGGGCTGGGGAGGCAGACAGTAAAGAGTGATTTCCCCTGACCCTGATGACGTCATTAAGCTGTGTCTGCGTCAAACTGCTGTTCACTGGGGGAATGACCATGACTGCTTTTAGACAGAAGGGCAGTCCAGCTCAGAGAACGGTCAAGACAGGCGCAATAGCCGAGTGGTTAAAGCGTTGGATTTTCAATCTGAGGGTCCAGGTTTCGAATCTCGGTAACGGCGCCTTTTGGGTGGAGGGTTTTTTATTTTCGATCTCACAAGTCAACATATGTGCAGACCTGCTAGTGCCTGAACCCCCTTTTGTGTGTATACACACGCGGAAGATCAAATGCGCGCGTTTAGGATCCTGTAATCCATGTCAGCGCCAGTCGGGATATGGAAACAAGAACATATCCAGCAAGCACACCTCAGAAAACGGAGTATGGCTGCCTACATGGTGGGGTAACTAAACAGAATAGTCATACACGTAAACCGTTGCATGTCTGTGTGAGTGTGTATGTGTGCGTGACTGAATAACACAGGAATCGAATTATGAGCTGTCAGTCGGCTCTACCCAGATAGGCAGCCTGTTGTGCAAAATTTAATGACTCTGTGCTTGCGAAGCACTTAGAAAGCGAGGATAGGCACAAAATAAGTGTTCATATCGTCATCATCATCATCAACTGTTGATAACGTTCTCCCATGTTCCGCCCCCATCTTTTGGAAGGCTGCGGTTTCCGTCAGCTTGGGGAAAAAACCCATCCAGGTCCCTCAAAGCTGAACAGGCACACCATGTTGACAGTAGATAAGAAAGATAAGATAAGATAAGAATAACTTTATTATCTCCAACTGGAGAAATTTGGTCAGGTGCATTATCACAACATAGACAAGTAAACAACATGGGGACCATAACTGTAAAAGCCAACAACAGCCCCAACAAATATTACGAAGATACAAATGTAAAAAAATATCACGTACATCGTTTCATACATACATCCACACACTGCAGGTAATAACTAGTATTCTTAATGTAAAAACAGAAAGAATTAAGAAACATTATTTGAATATAATTATAAACATAGCCTACTATACTGCACATTGATTATAATAGACAGATAAGATAAGAATAAAGATGAATTGCGGAAAACCACAACCAGATAATCAGCACACACCCGCACCGCACCCCCCCCCCACACACACACACACACACGCGCGGATAACTTGATCAAACAAGAGTAATAAACATATGTTCTCAAATAAAAGCATTTCACATATTCGCTTTTAAAAACATTGCAATTAATTATTACATCGTAATTATTAAACAGAAATAAACCCCATGTTGGGTAGCAGTGAACTGTCGTAGCCGACTCATAAATGCATAAATAAGTAAACATATACATAAATCAATAGATAAACGAATGACTACAAAAAACTGCACGTCATGTTAACAGGCACCGATCAGCCTTGTACCTTGACCATTGATCAGCACAGGTGATCTCTCTTCAGACGATTCATGGTTTGGAATCTCGGACCGTGGGTGTCTTTTCTGCCAGACAAGTCCCCGCGACCTCCTCTCAATCCCCCCCCCCCCCACCCCCCCAACCTCCTCCCAACCGCTACTCTCATATCGCCCCCCCCCCCCCCCCCCCCCCGCACCCCCCCTCCACACTTCCGCCATCCACGCCGACCCACCCCTCTATCCTACTCCTCAGCCTCATTGGAGATGGGACACTTCCACTTCTCTCTCTCTCTCTCTCTCTCTCTCTCTCTCTGGCTTCTAGCAATGATCCCTATATACATTGAAATATACGTAATTACATGTTAAGTTCATGTTCTGAATCTCTCTATCTGTCTCTGTCTGTCTGTCTGTCTCTCGCTCGCTCGCTCGCTCGCTCGGTCTCTCTCACTCAACAGTTGTCCGTACTCATACGCGAATCACCTGGATTCACTTCTAAATCCCCCACCCTCTCTCTCTCTCTCTCTCTCTCTCTCTCTCAAATTCGTTTTCGTTTATGTCTCAAATCCTTTGCCGACATGAAACCAGTTCCGGTGAAAGGTCACAGATAAAGACATGTGCGACTTGAGCTCTGTTTCCCAAACCTACATTGTCCTTGACCTTTTCACTGAAGTCTCTGTTACATACCACATGCGCAGTTCGCTATTTTCAGCGACTTGAAAAAGGCATATGTGGGGGTTCTTTTTCTTTTCTTTTTCTTTTTCTTGTGTGTGTGTGTGTGTGTGTGTGTGTGTGTGTGTGTGTGTGTGTGTTTAAGCCGCATAATTATGTGTTTTTGAGAGCTTTTGGACGAAGCGAGCAGTGGGAAAATGGATGAAAGGTATGCGTTTCCAATGAAATAAATGAACAACCTGATAATGTCAAAGTGAAACGCTGAAGAGACAAACTCCCACGCTTTCGCCTCGCTCCCATTGTTGACTGCACTGTTTTTCATTGGTTGCGTCACGACTTTTTAGTTTTCTTTTTAAAGTTCATTTTATTTACTTGGACATCTCCGTTCTCTTTGTCAAGGTTACATCCCCTTTCGTAATCTCTTTGTTCGCGAATGCATGATTTTGAGGACGATCGGCATTTATTTATTTGTGTATTTATTCATTTATTTGTTTATTCATCTATCTATTTGTTAAATTCTGCATTTATTTGCTTGTTGCATTTTAGAGTCAGAGAGAGAGATAGGGGGAGGGTGGTCAAATAAAACTACTCAAGAGTAGAGAAATCATATAATCATCATCGTAATAAGCGTAAGCACAGTGATGATGATAGCTTTAATGGGGATGATGGCGATCATTTCTCGATTGATTGATTTTCTCAATGAGTGTATGGATATATGATGATGATAATGATATAAATGACGTCAGCTGTTGGGTCTGTTTACATTTTTCTGTCTACCTGGGTAGTTTCCCAGAGTGTTCTGTTCTGAATACGGCAGGGAGTAGCCACTATTTGACATTGCTTACATGACTCGCTCTGTCCAGTTAGGTCCTTTGCTTGATGGCTGGCCAGTGGTGACCAGCAAAAAAACTCACACGAAAAAGAAAAAAATCGTCAAACATATTTGCCGTTTTGCTCAGCAATAATTCATGGGTGTGGAGTGTTTGCGTTGAAATGTCCGTTTCATTTCCTTCTGAAATTAGATGGAAAGTTTATGGCTGAGTTATGAACTTTAATTTTGCATGCGCATCTGAATAAGAGGGCTGGCTTCAGAGATGTTATCAATGACTGCATCATATCCCGTATGCTTTCTTTTGCGCTTGTCATTCCCACACACAGGCTCGCACGCACACATGCGCGCAAACAAGCATGCACGCACACACACACTTGCAAGTATGCATACACGCATACACATATACACACATGCGCACGAGCGCACTCACACACGCACACTGACACACACACACACACACACACACACACACACACACACACACACACACACATTCATACACACATACATACATCGAAAGCTAATCAAGGTGATTACGAAGACCGCCATAACCGAAAATCATAAAAGCACTTGATGGATAATTTATTGCTATGATTTTCTTTCCCTGAAATTATTTCCACCACTCCGTCTTCTCTCTGTCTCTCTCTGTCTCTGTCTCTCTCTCTCTCTCTCTGTTTCTGTCTCTGTCTGTCTGTCTCTCTCTCTCTCTGTTTCTGTCTCAGTCTTTCTCTCTCTGTTTCTGTCTTTCTGTTTCTGTCTTTTTCTCTGTCTCTCTCCCTCTCTGTGTCTGTGTCTGTCTGTCTGTCTATCTGTCTGTCTGTCTGTCTCTCTTTCTCTCTCTCTTTCTCTCTCTCTCTCTCCTCTCTTTCTCCTGTGTGCGTGTGTGTGTGTGTGGGTGGGTGCGTGCGTGTGTGTGTGTGTGTGTGTGTGTGTGTGTGTGTGTGTGTGTGTGTTTTACACCCTCACTCTCTGTCAACCTGTTGCCACAGTTGACGTCCACAACGCACAGTTTATTTCCCCGGGGAACACAGAAATCGGGCTCCACGGAGATACCGTTGGCTGCCCTGAACTGGTTAATTATGATTATCGTTGGCTGCCCTGAACTGGATAATTATGATTATCGTTGGCTGCCCTGAACTGGATAATTATGATTATCGTTGACTGCCCTGAACTGGATAATTATGATTATCGTTGGCTGCCCTGAACTGGTTAATTATGATTATCGTTGGCTGCCATGAACTGGATAATTATGATTATCGTTGGCTGCCCTGAACTGGATAATTATGATTATCGTTGGCTGCCCTGAACTGGATAATTATGATTATCGTTGGCTGCCCTGAACTGGATAATTATGATTACCGTTGGCTGCCCTGAACTGGATAATTATGATTAACCGTTGGCTGCCATGAACTGGATAATTATGATTATCGTTGGCTGCCCTGAACTGGATAATTATGATTTATCGTTGGCTTGCCCCTGAACTGACAATTATGATTAAAGTTTGGCTGCCCTGAACTGGATAATTATGATTATCGTTGGCTGCCCTGAACTGGACAATTATGGATTAAAGTTGGCTGCCCTGAACTGGACAATTATGATTAAAGTTGGCTGCCCGTGAACTGGATAATTATGATTAAAGTTGGCTGCCCTGAACTGGATAATTATGATTAACGTTGGCTGCCCTGAACTGGATAATTATGATTATCGTTGGCTGCCCTGAACTGGATAATTATGATTATCGTTTGTTGCTCTGAACTGGATAATTATGATTACCGTTGGCTGCCCAGAACTGGATAATTATGATTATCGTTGGCTACACTGAACTGGACATCATTATCGTTGGCTGCACTGAACTGGACATCATTATCGTTGGCTGCACTGAACTGGATATCATTATCGTTGGCTGCACTGAACTGGATATCATTATCGTTGGCTGCACTTAACTGGACATCATTATCGTTGGTTGCACTGAACTGGATATCATTATCGTTGGCTGCGCTGAACTGGATATCATTATCGTTGGTTGCACTGAACTGGATATAATTATCGTTGGCTATACTGAACTGGATATAACTACCGTTGGCTACTCTGAACTGGATATCATTATCGTTGGCTGGATATCATGAACGTTTGCTGTACTGAACTGGATATCATTATCGTTGGCTGCACTGAACTGGATATCATGAACGTTTGCTGTACTGAACTGGATATCATTATCGTTGGCTGTACTGAACTGGATATCATTAACGTTTGATGTACTGAACTGGATATAATTATCGTTGGCTGCCCTGAACTGGACATCATTACCGTTGGCTGCACTGAACTGGATATAATTATCGTTGGATGCACTGAACTCGATATCATTACCGTTGGCTGTACTGAACTTGATATAATTACCGTTGGCAGCACTGAACTGGATATCATTACCGTTGGCTGCACTGAACTGGATAATTATGATTATCGTTGGCTGTACTGAACTGGATATAATTATCGTTGGCTGCACTGAACTGGATATAATTATCGTTTGCTGTACTAAACTTGATATCATTAACGTTTGCTGTACTGAACTGGGTTATCTTATCTTCTTCTTCTTCTTTTTTCTGTAAGGGCTGCAACAGAACATAAGTTTGTTTTGTTTTTTTAGTTCGCCATGAATTAAAAGATAATTATGATGGGCTTCAGTTTCCAAAAAGAGTCGAACAAAGGAAAACACTGTTTCACGTACAAAAAGGACACGGGCTCGATGAAGAGATCCACAAAGATAGCACACAGTCCAGGACAAAACAAACGACATTCGGAAACCTTTTTTTTTTTTTTTCTTTTTCTTTAATCGTCGGCGGACACAAAATGACATTTCAGAAAGGAAAGGAATGGGAATTAAGTAATAACACGATGCAGGGGAAAGATAACGATGCAGCACAGCTAGAAGACAGGAGAGAAAGAGGAACGAAAACAAATAAATGAATGAAGAATACGAGAACAGAGCACAGGGGGACTCGAAAACAGAAAGTGAGAAACAAAAACCAGATGGACAGAAAACTTGAAATGGATGAAGTTTGAAAAAAAAAAAAAAAAAAAAAAAAAAAAAAAAAACCAGCACGAAAAGACCAAAACTAGAAAGGAAGAAAAAGGTTATGAAAAAGGCGGAGAAAGGAAGGAAGGAAGGAAAGAAAGAGAGAGAAATAAGGCAAAGGGACAATGAAGGAAATAAACAGATGAAGAAAGAATAGTAGGAAGGAAGGAAAGAGAGAGAAAGAAGGCAAGGGACAATGATGGAAATAAACAGATGAAGAAAGAATAGTAGGAAGGAAGGAAGGAAAGAGAGAGAAGGAAGGCAAGGGACAATGATGGAAATAAACAGATGAAGAAAGAATAGTAGGAAGGAAGGAAGGAAAGAGAGAGAAAGAAGGCAAGGGACAATGATGGAAATAAACAGATGAAGAAAGAATAGTAGGAAGGAAGGAAGGAAAGAGAGAATGAAGGAAATAAACAAATGAAGAAAGAATTGCAGGAAGGATGAAACGAAGGAAATAAAGAAGGGAGGGAGGAGGGATGGAAAGAAAGGGGGAGAGAAATAAGGAAAAGGAGGAAGAAGGAAATGAACAGATGAAGAAAGAATAGTAGGATGAAAGGAAGGAAGGATAGAAAGAAAGAGAAACGAGGAAAGAGAGAAAGCAGGGAGAAAAAAACAGATGAAGAAAGAATAGAAGGAAGGAAGAAAGGAAGGAATGGAGGAAAGAAAGAAAGCAAGTAAAACAAGACATTCGCTTGCGAAAATGACCTGTAATTGGCTTTTTCCTCTGATACCCGTTCATTAGACAAGAAAAATTATCAGAAACTAACTGACATTTTGACAGATGTAAAGCTTCGTGACCACAAAACTCTCTCCTGCACGCGCGTGTATGTGTGTCTGTACATAGTGTGTCGGTGTGTGTGTGTGTGTGTGTGTGTGTGTGTGTGTGTGTGTGTGTGTGATGACATTTTCTCGGATTTGTTTATCGCAATGACTGTTTTGACGCCCTGTCTGTCAGGGCTAAATTCGTAATATCATATAATATAACACACACACACACACACACACACACACACACACACACACACGCTCACCAAAACCATAACAGTGTCACACCTTGTCAATGCCCCACAATTCAATGTGACCGGTGGGGGAAAAAAAAAATATTTAAAAAAAACCGTCTCGCTGAATGACAGACAAACAGACAGACAGACAGACAGAAATGAAGACAAAAAAGTCGACAATCTCACCCTTCCACCTCCCCTCCCACCCTCCCTTTCCATCTTACTCCCTCCCCCCCCCCCTCCACCGCCTTCCCCCCGTGTCATTCCCCCCACCCCCTCCATCCTCCCCGATAATTTAGAAGAGGGGGAGGGGGGGGGGTGCTGGCTGTAATAAAGCACCGGCAGAAGCACCAAGAAGAAGCAAACAAAGCCGCAAATAAGGGCGACACGAGGCGGCCTTGTCAGAAAAAAGCTTAACCGGTGTTGGCCTCGTAATAATGCCACCTCCCCCCCCCCCCCCCACCTTCTCCCCCCTTCCTCCTCACCATCCCCACCCCCCTCCCCAGGAAGACAGGGAATCCCGGACAGACCAGGAGAATATAACACAATATACCACAGGAAAGGGATTTCAGACGGCTGCTGGAATTGAGGCTTTCTGGTGTCGACCCGTTTCAAACTTTAAGGCTGCAACGGAGAAAGCTGGCGTCTTCCACCCCATCCACCCCCACTGCCCCCCCCCCACCCCCACCTAGCACACCCTCCCTCGCCCACCCACTCCACCACTCCACTTGTCTCCCCCTCATATAACTTCCTTGTCAAATAACCACAGTCATATACCGTGTGTATGTGTGTTTCCAACAGCAGTGACCTTGTACACAGACCGACGGTGTCTCCTCCCGTCTCTCTCTCTCTCTCTCTGTCTGTCTCTGTCTCTCTCCCCCTCTGTCTCTATGTCTCTGTCTCTCTCCCCTCTCTCTCTCTCTCTCTCTCTCTCTGTCTGTCTGTCTGCAAGGAACACACGAAAAAGAAACATGGACTATCTTACAAGTTCTGAAATCTTCAATATGTTTCATCAGTTGTGTGGTTTTCATAGATTGTATTTCTATGACTGTCTGTATGATTATCTTCGCATCAGCCATCTTTTGCTTTACATAACTAAAAGGCTAATGTAAAGGAAACAAACAAGTGTTCAGAACAAACATGCTTTTTTTGTGAAATAATAAGCGCTCAGAACGACGGCGATTTTTGCGGGAAACAAACACGTGTGCAGAAACTGATAAACAAGCCTTTTTTTTCCCCCTTAGGAAACAAACAACAAGCCTTCGTTATTTTAGAGAACGGTTATTTCAGGGAAAATAAACAAACAAACAAACATCTAAATAAACATGCTAAAGAGGAGAGAGACACCTGAGTCATTAATAAACATGCCGCCTGGGAAAAAAAAAAGAAAAACAGCCATTTTTTTTGTTTTTGTTGGGGGTTTTTTAGCGCGGCCTTGTGACAAGCCACCACAGTTGTATCCCATGAAAACAAAGAGCTGCATCCCAGAAAAACAAAGAGCTGTATCCCGGGATAACAAAGAGCTGTATCCCAGGATAACAAAGAGCTGTATCCCAGGATAACAAAGAGCTGTATCCCAAGAAAACAAAGAGCTGTATCCCATGAAAACAAAGAGCTATATCCCAAGAAAACAAAGAGCTGCATCCCAAGATAGTAAAGCTTTGTCTCCCAGGAAAAAAAGAGCTGTATCCCTGGGTAACATAGAGCTGTATCCCTGGGTAACAAAGAATTGTATCTCAAGAAAACAAAGAGTTGTGTCCTAAGAAAACAAAGAGCTATATCACAAGAAAACAAAGAGTTGTGTCCCAGGATAACGTAGAGCTGTATCCCAAGAAAACAAAGACTTGTATTCCAGGAAAACAAAGAGCTGTGTTCCAGGATAACAAAGAGCTGTTTTCCGGGATAACAAAGAGCTGTATCCCATGAAAACAAAGAGCTGTATCCCAAGATAGTAAAGCTTTGTCTCCCAGGAAAAAAGAGCTGTATCCCTGGGTAACATAGAACTGTATCCCAGGAAAACAAAGAATTTTATCTCAAGAAAACAAAGAGATGTATCCTTAAAAAAAACCAAAGAGCTAAATCACAAGAAAACAAAGAGTTGTATCCCAGGATAACGTAGAGTTGTATCCCAAGAAAACAAAAAGTTATATCCCAGGAAAACAAAGAGCTGTGTTCCAGGATAACAAAGAGCTGTTTTCCGGGATAACAAAGAGCTGTGTCCCAGGAAAACAAAGAGTTGTATCCCAGGATAACATAGATCTGTATCCCAAGAAAGCAGAGTTGTATCCTGTGATAACACAGAGCTGTATCCCAGGAAAACAAAGAGTTGTATCCCAGGATAACAAAGAGCTGTATCCCAAAAAAACAACAACAAAGAGATGTATCTCGGGATAACGTAGAGCTGTATCCCAAGGAAACAAAGAGCTATATCCTAAGGAAACAGAGTTGTGTCCTAAATAAACAAAGATGTATGTCACAAGAAAACAAACGAGTTGTAACCTCAGGATAACGTAGAGCTGTATCCCAAGAAAACAGAGCTGGCAGCCATCAGCATGCACGTCAATTAAAAAGTGGACGCACAGTCCCACAGGACGCTCCAGACACGCTGACAAATGCAGGAAGTAAAAGTCTGGAGAAAGAAGAACAGCAGGGGAAAAAGTTTAATCATGGCGGAAAACGTGGTTCTTTTCTTTCTCCTCCTGCTCCTCCTCCTCCACGCCTTGTCTGTCCTTGCCTCTGTGTGTGTGTGTGTGTGTGTGTGTGTGTGTGATTGTGTGTGTATGTGTGTGTGTGTGATTGTGTGTGTGTGTGTCTTTATCTCTCTCTCTCTCTCTCTCTCTCTCTCTCTCTCTCTCTCTCTCTCTCTCTGTGACTTTGTTTCCCTTGTTCTGTCTGTCTCTGTCTCTGAGTCGATTTCTCTCTGTCTGTCTGTCTATCTGATTGTCTGTCTGTGTGTCTCTCTGTCCTTCTCTGTTTATCTATGTCTGTCTGTTCGTCTGTCTGTCTGTCTGTCTTATTCCCTCTCTCTCTCTCTCTTTCTCTCTCTGTCTCTTTCTCTCTCTGTGTCTCTGTCTATCTGATTGTTTGTGTCTCCCTCCCTCTCTCTGTGGATACTCTGGGTCTGAAGAGTACTCTAGCTCTCTCCATACGAACGGCGAAAGAGACGACGTTAACAGCGTAATATTGCACGTGGGAGGCTCTTATACTGAAGAGGTGAATGTTGACAAAGAATTCCACAATTCTGACGACGGAAGCTAAAGGTTGGGTCATTCAGACACCCACTGGACATCCGAGGGGTCTGTGTAGAGGAGAAGAGAGGACTGGCCGTACTGAGTGAGCTAGTGTCTTTTTTTGTGGGTTAACAATGCAAGGTCACTGTAGTACATTCTGGAGTCGCTGGATACCTTTTATGGTATATTTATTTCTGTGATAGACAAACACGCGCCTTTTCGAAGGAAAAGAGTTAAATGTCTCAGTCTTCCTGCCTGGTTCACACCGGAAATATCAAAAGCAATGAAGGAACGCGATAGCCTTCTATGTGAAACAAAACAAACTAGAGAAAGAAAATTTAGAACATCTTCCAGAGGATGTTAAAAAAATAAAAACAACGTGAGAGGGAAAAAATAAATTAGCCTATAAAAAACAAAGAAACAAAGTAAAAAAAAAAATCATTCATACTTCCAAACAAGCATACCTGAACAAAATGTTAAATATTAATAAAGATACTTCCTCATTATGGCAAGCAATTAATGAAATTACTAACAAGTCTTGTGTTCTTTTCATTCACTTTGTTTTGTTTGCTGGTTTGCATTTCTTTCATTTTCTTCTATTTTGTGTGCGTGCATGAATTTATTCATTTCATTCCATCGTGATGGTGACAATAGCTGTTGTATAAGTGATATTGGTGAAGGTAGTAGATATTTTAGTATTAATTACAGCTGTCGTAGGTGGATATCAGCTTCGGATCCACTCCACTTACGCATACCCAGATTCAAACTCTCGACTGTTGGCCGCCGTTCTTTCGCTGTCTCTGGATCTTGCAATTGGAATGAACTTCCTCTTTCGCTTCGTCAAGTCTCCACACTCAGCTCTTTCAAGTCTGGCCTTAAAACCCACCTCTTCCCAAAATAGCCTCCCTTTCCTGCCTCTTCCTTGTCTTTAGTTTCTCCAGTTTTAGAGTTATGCGTGCGTGAGAATGACTGGTGCGAAAGCGCTTAGACTTGTCTATGCACAAGATTCAGCGCTATATAAGTACCATTATTATTATTATTATTATTATTATTATTATAACAACAATGTGGCTGTAGTCATCCAGTTGTCGATACTGATGACATATTTCTCTTCCCCTCCTCCCCCTCTCTCTCTCTCTTTCACACACACACACACACACACACACACACACACACACACACACACACACACATCCATCTGTCAGTCTGTCAGACACATCATACATGCACAAAAACAAATACATGAATGACTATAGTCATCAGACTTATATATAACATAATAGTATCTGTCATTTTGTGCATTTTCTCTCTCTCCCCCCCCCCCCCCCAACCCCCCAGTCCCACCCCCATTGTAATGGGCCAGAGGCCTCTACAATTAAACTATTCTGAGTTCGAGTTGGTATTCGAAAGAGTTGGAAGATGCTACATTAGAGACTTTCTGAAAGAAAATGGATACCACCAAGAATCGAGAAAAATGATAAACGCAATGAACTCACAAAAGCGCAAAGAAAATAAGAAATTGCCGCGAATTATAATCCTCAAAAGAAATCCCAAAATGAGTGTGGCAAGCTATAAATCAACTCACGAACAAGCAATCTTCGTCAAAGTCAACAGTGATCAAAGACATTTAGTGAATCAACTAAATACACTTTTTTTTCAGAATAGCCAAGACAGTTATTACCACAGATTACACAAAATTGAATGGCCTTTAATTTTTTTTTTTTTATGTCGTAATAAAACACCTCAATCAAATAGATTATTCCAACCATAACAGTATTTGAAGTTCATAACTACCTTATCCAGCTGAAACAAACAGGAACCCGCGGACTACATGGCAGACGCCCCAGTTTCAGTTTCAGTTTCAGTAGCTCAAGGAGGCGTCACTGCGTTCGGACAAATCCATATACGCTACACCACATCTGCCAAGCAGATGCCTGACCAGCAGCGTAACCCAACGCGCTTAGTCAGGCCTTGAGGAGGAAAAAAAAAAGGTGAATAAATGATAGATAAGCTTACACAAATAAATAAATAAATAATAAATAATAACTATAATAAAAAATAATAAAAAAAAAGCAAATCTTCATGTTTTTTTTTTACTAAACAGCAATGGGATGACAAGTTTTGAGCCCTCTCAATAATTTACTAATAATTCAAACATTAAACAATAACGCGATAACAAATTATTAATCAACTTCACAGAAAAATCACTTATCTTTGCTTTGACGCTTGTAGGCTGTCTTTCACATACATACTGGCCACAGTGGTTTTAACACTTGGCAGTTTCGGCCCTATACACAATTTCAAATACTGCCCACACACACCCCTGTCATGATGGGTCCGCCAAGCGTTACATAACTACAACGGTCAAACTGCCAGACGGTCAGACGCCCCAGTTATTGCGGACACATTAACGTCGTTGTTGGTTGTTGTTGGGTTTTTTTTTTAATCTGTGTATTGACAGAAACTATTTTCCGAACGCATTTAAGAAAGCAAAAGTTATTACAAATCAGGGGACACCTCCGATCCTTCAAACTACAGACCAATCCCCGTTATTTATATTCTTTCGAAACCACTAGAAAAGCACATAAACAAACATATTTCACATCATTTTCATGTCAATGAGCATTTACATCCAGGTCAGTCTGTTTTCAGACAAAAACATTCATACCACTCAGCATTAGTCAACCTTATAGATGACTGGCTTACCAATATCAGTAACAATAGATATTGTGATGTTTTATTCAAGGATTTCAAAATAGCATTTGACGTGATATACCACAAACTGTTAGTCAGAAAACTTGAACTATATGGTCTGTTAACTAATGGTCTTAGTTTGCTTTAATCCTATATGATAAACAGGCAACGATGCGTGACAATGCGTATATCAATCTCCTCACAAACAGCACTTGATTATGGCATTCATCAGAGAACTATTTTTGTGTGTGTGTGTGTGACTTGACTTGACTTGACTTGACTTGACTTGACTTCATTTATTGTCATAAAATCCCGAACACGGCTGTGCCGCTTAACTTCCAGCAGAGCTATTTAGTTTCAGAGTTCAGTGAGCGGTCAGGAGCACGGCTGCTGACCTAGATTCCACTGGGATGGGAGGGGGGGGGAAGGGGAGCGCGCGCCGCGCTCTTTGTGCCTATGTTTCCAGCAGAGAAAGGTGTATTGTTTAAGTGATTTTCATTTAATCATATTCGTGCACACCGGTTTTTGTTTGCTGTCATTTTTGTGTACATGATTCCAGTGAATGTGAACTTTAAGTGTGTTGTGTGATTTACCAGACACTGTCCGAGTGTTTGTGTTACATCCAGTTATTTGACCTAAGTGTGTGTGTGTGAGTGCCGACAAAAATGGAATCTGGTGCGGTAGTGGCAGCATTGCTGACTGGGCAACACACCTTCAGTGAAACACTTGAGATGTTTGGATAATATGTGTCGTGTGTGTGGTGAGCGGGTTCTCAGAAGAGATAAAGATAAGGGGTTGAATGCAATACTTTGTGCCAAGTATTCTTCTGAACTGTTTCGTTTTTTCGGTCTAGATGTTTCGAATGATGAAGAGGGCAAACATCCCACATGCATTTGTATCAAGTGCTACAAAAAAATGAACGCGGGGGGGGGGGGGGGGGGGGGGCAACACACGCAGTCGTCAATTCACTCAAAAAGAAAGTATTAGGGATGCAGTCACAAGATGACAAACTGCGTGTCATCATGCAAGAGCACATGACTATTGTCTCCCCCATGCGTCAGCAAGTCGTACCCCAAGCAGGAGAATCACGGCACAAATCAAAAAGTAAAGAATAAAGAAATTTTCAGCCCTGTTCTTTTCTCCACCCTGAATCCCTCCCTCCCGCACACACACATTGTAAGGAAAAAACAAGAAAAGAAAAAAAATGTTTGAGTTTAGTCAGTATCACACTTCAACTGAGTGGATTACCAACTACAAACAAGGAGTTCATACGGATTTACAAGTTCAGGTAGGAATGGATTTTATTATTTAGAACTTACAAATGCATGTCAGTACGTTACATTGTGATCGTTTACTAAAAGCATGGTATCGTCAAGGTGTATCTTTTAGACTGACCAAATGCATGTTGCAAGCAAAGGCACACATACTGACACGCAAAACATCTAGTCGGCGAAAATCTCTCCCCCCCCCTCTCTGTGTGCGTCTCTCTCTCTCTCTCTCTCTCTCTGCGTCTGTCTCTCTCCCTCTCTCTCTGTGCCTCTCCCCTTTCTCTCTCCGTACACGTTCCTCTGTTTCTCAGTATGTCTGTCCCTGCATATATGTCTGTCTGTCCGTCTCTCTTCCCGTGATGTTGAGAGAAGTGTGAAACTTAAGTGGCTGGCAGCAGTTCTCAGTGGAGCTGATCGTTAAATACTGATACTAATTCCGGGGCGGTCTGCCACCTCTAGGTAATGTATCGGCTATATTTTCCTTCCAGTTGTATCGTGGAGACATGCATGTATATCATGATACAAGTTTTATCTCCAAGTAAAACGATGTACACACACAACACGGAGTTGAAATTGAACTACGTTTCGTGTGTGTTCCTCAGTTCGAACAGAATGTTCGTGTGCTTGCTAAGTTTTGGACCGCTTGTACACTGCCTGTAGGAAATTAAACCTGCTCATGTTTGGTATCGTTAAATTTGTCAGAAAATCACACATCCATTCACACCCATAGCGCCCTTCTTGTTGCATTCTGACATAGAGTATTATTTTTTAAAAGCACATAACCCTGTTTCTGACAGTTTATCAGCAGCAGCGAAGCTGTTCACAGCTGTACACACTGCCCGTGTAACATGCGCTCCGCAAAGAATAGCGCGAAGTTAGTGGTGCGCCAGAGCGCTGCCCCATATACTGCCTGCCTGTCTGTCCAGGCTATCACCTTTCCAACGTTTCGCGCTCGCTCGCTGTTCATCCCTCTCCCCTCCGCTTCGCGCCAAAACTAAAAGGGCTGCCTTGTGCCGCCGTGCGAAGGATTAATAGACACAACAAAGAACAAAGGGAACAAAGAAATAAACGGTCATCTAATACGCATGCACTGAAATACATAGTTGGCAAGTGTTTTTTGACAGTCATCGCAGGTGAATAAATCACTTGGTTTTAATATATTGTTTTGTATTTTTCTAGAGATCACATTTGATTGATGATCATACTGCTGTATAGTAGTGATTAGATGGCTTCGCAAATTATGAAATAAGATACACGAATCTAAGAAATGCAATTCATCTTTAACAACTTCACATATAGCACATAACCTCTCTTCTCTGGGAATGTTTGCATATCTTCCTCGTTCGATGTTTAAATAATGTGCGCTTATTCTGAGTTGACAAAGAGCTTGTTTGTGAGCAGGATCGATTTTATCAGTTAGATAATTCTCAGTTTGATAATCGTTTCTTTTAATTTTGTTGTAGAAGTCTAATCTACTGTATTCAGTTTTTCTCTGTTTCCAGAATTGTACATATCTATTTCTTAGTTGTTGGCGTAATGTAAATTTAAGTCTGCTGTTACTAAATGTCGACTGATTATTCCAAACATGACCTAATCCTACATTGTGAAGAATATTCTTTACAAATTGTATCCATGGATTTTCAGTTGTGTCTGGTTGGTTCATCATCGACATATAGACCTTTTTGATATGGCTATCATTATGTGCATCCAGAATATGAGTCCAGTGGTCAA
>NC_134888.1:29330830-29355830 GCF_041734735.1 Babylonia areolata | reverse complement strand
ACCTACCCCTCCCTCCTCATCACTTACCACTACCCACCCCTTCTCCCTCCCCATCACTTACCACTACCCACCCCTCCTCCCTCCCCATCACTTACCACTATCCGCTCCTGCAAGCACGCATAACATACATGGAAAACGAACGACTCACTTTTGAGAGAGAGAGAGAGAGAGAGAGAGAGAGCGAACACGACACACACCTAGTCAAATCTGCAATGGTTGCACGTGCTTCTCTACAAACGTGTGGAAGCAGCACGTGGCACACACACAGACACACGCGCGCGGGCGCGCGCCCACACACATACACACACACACGCGCGCGCGCGCGCGTACACACACGCACACTCTCTCGCTCTTTCTCTCTCTCTCTCTCTCTCTCTTTCTCCTCTCTCTCACACACGCATACAGACCCAGACCCAGACCCCTCCCCCCCCAACACACACACACTCACACACACACATACACTGGCGCGCGCGCGCACACACACACACACACACACACACACACACACACACACACTGGCACACACACACGCGCGCGCGCGCGCGCGTCCGCAGACTCGCTCCTTCTCCTCCTCCACCTCCTCCTTCTCCTCCTCGTCCTACTCGTCCTCCTCGCCTTCCTTCCCCTTCTCCTCCTCCTCCTCCTCCTCAAATATATCTGTGTGTGCACAGTGTCTTTCCTCCTGCCCTCCCCTCCACCCACCCTTCATTTACTCTTCCCATTTCACTGGCGTGATTCTATGGCGTCACAGAGAGGGGAGAGAGGTGAGCTGAGTGTGCACTTGATTCGGCAGCCCACGTTGTTGAGATTGAATGCTGTTGGTAGAGGTGATGTTGGACCGTCAGTAGTGATGTTGACTGGCACGACATGAACAGCATCTTCTGTTTCCATCCACGGTCATCATTGCGTGTCTACACAAGTACAGTGTACTGGTGCATGGGAATGACAAGAAATGTGCACCGTTCCCATGCAAAGCCGTACACACGTGCGCGGATACGCGTGCGAGCACACACACACACACACACACACACACACACACACACACACACACACCGTGTAATAACACTTCCAGTGAACAGATGTTAAACTGAATATCTTTCTCACAAACACACACGGGGTCTCTCTTTGTCTTCGTTACATCTCTGTGTGTTTGTGTCCTTGTCTGTCTCTTTCTCCTCTGTCTCTGTCTCTCGCTGTGTGTGTATGTGTAAGTGTATGCTCATGTGTGCTTGTGTGTGTGTGTGTGTGTAGCTGTGCGCGCTCTCGCGCAAAAGCGAAAGCGTGTCTTACTCCTCCAGCAAGGACGTCCCGGAGATGATAAAATTAAGAAGAAAGCAGGAAACAAAACGACAAATATAACAAACAAACAAACAAAGCAAGCACGAACAAAACAGCAAACAAAGAAAGGAAAGGCAAGCACCTCATTCATCAACATCCATTTTGAAACCCCTTCCCGTCATGCCCTGCTGCTGACATGGCGTCATTTGTTTGTCCTGGTCCCCCAATCAGCGGCGAGCTGTTCAGCGCGAGATGCTGGATTCCGTTTGTCTACAGGGTTTGAACAGGTGCTGTGTGTGTGTGGCAGTGTTCCGTCTCTCCGCTCTCTGTGCACCCCCCCTGTGTGCTCTGTCAGGCTGTAGGCAGAGAGCTCTGAGCGGATCGCTGCCCGTGTGTGGAGGCATCCACCATGCTGCCGGGCTGCCGATTGGTGGTCTTTCCTGGGGGAGGGTGGTGGGGGTGGGATGTCGGGGGTAGGGGGGTGTCTTGTTGTTGTTGTGGATGTGTGTTTGTGGTGGTGGGTTTTGTGTGTATGTGTGTGTGTGTGTGTGTGTGTGTGTGTGTGTGTGTGTGTGTGTGTGTATTTGTAGCCCTTTTCCTGGCTCATCTCTCTCTCTCTCTGCATTTCAGCTTGTCTGCATCGGTGTCTGTGTTTGTGACTGTCGGTCTGTCTTTCTGGCTCTGTATGGTTTCTCCCAGTCGCTCTCTCTCTCTGTCTCTCTGTCTCTGGCTCTCTTTCTCTGTCTCTGTCTCTGTCTCTCTCTCTCTCTCTCTCTCTCTCTCTCTCTCTCTCTCTCTCTCATTGTTTACATTTTTTCCCAATTTTCTCCTTTTGTGGACTGGATGAAAAAAGCATTGTTGCTCATTACATTACCCTCAGAAATAAAATTCATTCATTCATTCATTCTCTCTCTCTCTCTCTCTCTCTCTCTCTCTCTCTCTCAGTTTTTGTCTTTCTCTCTGTCTGTCTGTCACTGTGCATGTGTGTGTGTGTACGTGCGTGCGTGCGTGTGTGTATGTGAGAGAGAGAGTGAGAGAGAGTGAAAGAGAGAGAGAGATTCGCTGTGTGAACAAGGAAATAAACAGGCCAACAGGATCTGATGACAGTAAACACGAAGAGAAAAACAGGGGAGGGAAGCAAGAGCCATTAGGAAATGTAAGAACGGGAAGTTCAAAAAGATGGATGTTGTTTGAAACACTCTCTCTCTCTCTCTCTCTCTCTCTCTCTCTCTCTCTCTCTCTCTCTCTTACGGGATTCCATATTGCATGTGCAAATTGGCTAGGAGGACAGGGTTCGTAAGGAGCGTCTTTTTTTGTCTTTTTTTTTCTTTCTTTTTTTGTCTGGAACCACTTGGTTCAACTGACCGTATGGGCAGAAAGTGGATGAACTGGGTTCCCAGATGCTGGGAAATATGTAAAAAAAACAAAGTCAGTCTCTTGACTGGCATGAAGTATACGGCGAACTGTGAATAAGAGAAAAAGAATTAAGAGGGAGAGAGAGATGGGGGAGAGAGGGAAATAGAGAGTGGGGAGAGAGAGGAGGGGGAGAGAGAGAGGAAGAGAGAGAGAGGGTGTGAGAGAGAGGGAGATGTTGAAAGGGCAAACGCGAAAGAGGCAAAGCACTGGCAGATTGTCAACATAAAAGTGAACGACTCCCCCCCTGCCCCCCCCCCCCTCCACCCCGAACCCAAAGCAGTGACAAGCAGTAAAATTTAAAAAAAAAAATTTTTTTAAAGAAAAGAATCATTGACAAGAACACCCAGGGGGGAAATGACAGGAGGGAGGAAAAAGCAGCAGCAGGAGGGAGGCTGGGGAAAGAGAGAAAGAGAAGGAAAGAGAAACAGCAGAGAGAGAATAAAAGAGGAGAGAAATGGAGAGAAAGACAGAAGGGGAACTGCGAAGTGGAGAAGACAAAAGACGTGAACTAAAACACTGGTTCGGAAAGTAGAAAAGGCAGACACGGACATTGTCAAATGAAAAGAAAGTTGGAACATTGGACAGAGCGCTAACATAACACACAACATGGAACGGAGGCGGGGGGGGGGGGTTGGAGGGGTGGTGGTGGTAGGAGGCTGAAATAACATAGAACAGGGGACTATAGAACATTCAAGGGGGCGGGAGGGAGGAGGGCTGTCAGAATATAGAACAGGGGGCTAACAGAACATAGAACACATGGCTGACAGAACGTAGAACACAGGGCTGACAGGACATAGAACTGGCAGAACATAGAACAGGGGGCTGACAGAATATAGAACAGGGGGCTGTCATAACGTAGAACACATGGCTGTGAGAACATAAAACGGAGGAGGGGGGGGAAGGGCTTGACAGAACGTATAACAGGGGGCTGACAGAACATAAAAGACATGGCTGACAGAACGTAGAACAGGGGGCTGACAGAACATAGAACAGAGGGCTGACAGAACATAGAACAGGGAGCTGACAGAACATAAAAGAAATGGCTGACAGAACGTAGAACAGGGGGCTGACAGAACATAGAACAGGGGGCTGAAAGAACATAGAACAGGGGGCTGACAGAACATAGAACAGGGAGCTGACAGAACATAAAAGAAATGGCTGACAGAACGTAGAACAGGGGGCTGAAAGAACATAGAACAGGGGACTACACAACATAGAACAGGGGACTACACAACATAGAATACAAGGCTGACAAAACATAGAACAGGAGACTACAGAACATAGAACAGCGGGCTGACAGAACATAGAGGGCTGACAGAGTAGTACAGGGCGCTGATAGAACGTAGAACAGAGGGCTGACAGAACGTAGAACAGGAGACTGACAGAATATAGAACAGAGGGCTGACAGAGTAGAACAGGACGCTGATAGAACGTAGAACAGGGGCTGTCAGAATATAGAACAGAGGGCTGGCAGAACGTAGAATAGGGGGCTGACAGAATATAGAACAGAGGACTGACAGAACGTAGAACACACGGCTGGCAGAACATAGAACTGGCAGAACGTAGAACACAGGGCTGGCAGAACATAGAACTGGCAGAACGTAGAACACAGGGCTGGCAGAACGTAGAACACAGGGCTGGCAGAACGTAGAACACAGGGCTGGCAGAACATAGAACTGACAGAACGTAGAACACAGGGCTGGCAGAACATAGAACTGGCAGAACGTAGAACACAGGGCTGGCAGAATGTAGAACACAAGGAAGGGGGATGAAGGAAAGAAGGAAGGACAAGCGTAGGAAGGAAGGGATGAGGTGGGAAATGTGAAGAAAGAAAGAGACCAAGAAAAAGGAACAGAATATGTAAGACAAAAAGCAAGCCAGAAACACACACACACACACACACACACACACACACACACACACACACACACACACACACAGATACTGAAAGAGACAGAGTATCGCAGAGAGACAGACAGAGAGAGAGAGAGAGAGACAGAGAGCGCAAGAAGAGAGCAAAACAAAAGAACAGTGGCTCGACACGGCCTCGTCAAGTCCTCTCCCATCCAAGGTCCCAGCACGGCGAGTTGGGGAAGTTTCAGATCAATGACAGCAGACCCCCCCACCCACCCACCCACTCCGCACTCCCCAAACCCCCTGCATTGTCACCCACTTCACGGATGCCCTGTCCCTGGGACTGTTTCCTAGTTTTCCTGACAAACACAGCAGGTGACTGAATCTCTCGGCCCTGGTATACACCATGACCAGGACATGACTATGAGGAAAGGAAGTGTAGAGTACAGCCTTGTAGCCCCAAACCTGATTGTCATGAAAGGAAGTGTATAGTACAGCCTTGTAGCCCCAAACCTGATTATCATGAAAGGAAGTGTACATTACAGCCTTGTAGCCCCAAACCTAATTATCATGAAAGGAAGTGTATAGTACAGCATTGTAGCCCCAAACCTAATTATCAGAAAAGGAAGTGTATAGTACAGCCTTGTAGCCCCAAACCTAATTATCATGAAAGGAAGTGTATAGTACAGCCTTGTAGCCTCAAACCTAATTATCAGAAAAGGAAGTGTAGAGTACAGCCTTGTAGCCCCAAACCTAATTATCATGAAAGGAAGTGTATAGTACAGCCTTGTAGCCCCAAACCTAAGTATCATGAACGGAAGTGTATAGTACAGCCTTGTAGCCCCAAACCTAAGTATCATGAAAGGAAGTGTATAGTACAGCCTTGTAGCCCCAAACCTAAGTATCATGAACGGAAGTGTATAGTACAGCCTTGTAGCCCCAAACCTATATGGATCTCCACGGCAGCAACATTCAACATCTTCATTGTGGTCATCAAACCACAGAGAAAAACAAGTGTCCCAAATTATGTGGCCTTTCACCACTGAAGCGATTCGGCGGACGATTAGGAAGTGAATTAGAGGGGGTGGGTGAAGGAAGGAAGGGAAAATGACAGGAGAAAAAATGAAAGAAAAAGAAAAGAACAGGAAAGGAGGAAGAAGAAGAAAATAGGAACAACAGAAAAGACAAAAAAATAAAAATAAAATCAAAGCAGAACAGAGCAGAAGAAAAGAAAAAGAAACTGCACGAACCACCACCACCACCACCATCACCACCTTCTCCCCTTTCCAGTTCCCAGCTCACAGCGTGACGAGAGGGATCAGATCAATGACTGGCACGCCCCCACCCACACCCACACCCACCCCCCTCCCCCTCCCCTTCCTCCCCAATGTAGTACGTGTGGATTTGTCCTCTGGGTGTGGAGTTGTTCTGGAACTGACCCCAGCCCCCAACCCCCACCCCCAGTCTGTGTCAGCAGACAGAGCACTCAGCATTGGTCTGTGTTGCTGGGAGTGAGGCTGTTAGACAGAGCACTCAGCATTGGTCTGTGTTGCTGGGAGTGAGGCTGTTAGACAGAGCACTGGTCTGTGTTGCTGGGAGTGAGGCCGTTAGACAGAGCACTCAGCATTGGTCTGTGTTGCTGGGAGTGAGGCCGTTAGACAGAGCACTCAGCATTGGTCTGTGTTGCTGGGAGTGAGGCTGTTAGACAGAGCACTCAGCATTGGTCTGTGTTGCTGGGAGTGAGGCCGTTAGAGCACTCAGCATTGGTCTGTGTTGCTGGGAGTGTGGCCGTTAGAGCACTGAGCATTGGTCTATGTTGCTGGGAGTGAGGCTGTTAGACAGAGCACTCAGCATTAGTCTGTGTTGCTAGGAATGAGGCTGTTAGAGCACTGAGCATTGGTCTGTGTTGCTGGGAGTGAGGCCGTTAGACAGAGCACTCAGCATTGGTCTGTGTTGCTGGGAGTGAGGCCGTTAGACAGAGCACTGAGCATTGGTCTGTGTTGCTGGGAGTGAGGCTGTTAGACAGAGCACTGAGCATTGCTCTGTGTTGCTGGGAGTGAGACCGTTAGAGCACTGAGCATTGGTCTGTGTTGCTGGGGGTGAGGCCGTTAGAGCACTCAGCATTGGTCTGTGTTGCTGGGAGTGAGGCTGTTAGACAGAGCACTGAGCATTGGTCTGTGTTGCTGGGAGTGAGGCCGTTAGAGCATTCAGCATTGGTCTGTGTTGCTGGGAGTGAGGCTGTTAGACAGAGCACTCAGCATTGGTCTGTGTTGCTGGGAGTGAGGCCGTTAGAGCATTCAGCATTGGTCTGTGTTGCTGGGAGTGAGGCCGTTAGACAGAGCACTCAGCATTGGTCTGTGTTGCTGGGAGTGAGGCCGTTAGACAGAGCACTCAGCATTGGTCTGTGTTGCTGGGAGTGAGGCCGTCACAACAGGCCCATGTGGACCCCCGGGCGTCCTGTGCTTGCCCTTCGGAGATTGTGGGAGGGGCGGGAGCGGAGCGGGGAGGAGGGTGGGAGCATGGATGGGAGGGGGGAGAGAAAAAGGAAATGATGGATGGTTCTAAATAGCGAAGCGAACTGCAAGGGCGGACGGGGCATTTACCTAACAACAACAACAACAACCGCGGCAACACTAGCAATGAAAACGAAAGTAAAATAAAGAAGGAAAATTTAAAAAAAAGAAAAGAAAAAGAACAGGAACTGTAAACAAAAAAGAAAAAAAAATGAAGAGGGTGAGGGGGGTAGGGGAGAGAGAGAGACAGACAGAGATAGAGAGAGAGAGAGAGAGAGAGAGAGAGAGAGAGAGAGAGAGAGAGAGTATACTCTCTTCAACAGCTGTTTCGTGGTTTTCTCTGATTTGATTTGGCGCATTTTCAAACAATATGGTTTCTGGACTCTGAATAAGAATACCTTCTTTTTTTTCCGCAGAAGAGAAATTAAGAGCGGTGAAGTCTGTGATACATACAGATTTACAGATTAACGGACTGACACAGCATCACACTTCAGGACCACGTTTTCCACTGCACACATCGCAACAAAACTGAGGGTGAGGTGGTTATTTCAAGGCGTTACTTGGGGATTGAACCCAGGTCAGTGCAGTAAGGCGTTACTGAGGATTGAACCCAGGTCAGTGCAGTAAGGTGTTACTGAGGATTGAACCCAGGTCAGTTCAGTAAGGTATTACTGAGGATTGAATCCAGGTCAGTGCAGTAAGGTGTTACTGAGGATTGAACCCAGGTCAGTGGAGTAAGGTATTACTGAGGATTGAACCCAGGTCAGTTCAGTAAGGTATTACTGAGGATTGAACCCAGGTCAGTGCAGTAAGGCGTTACTGAGGATTGAACCCAGGTCAGTGCAGTAAGGTGTTACTGAGGATTGAACCCAGGTCAGTGCATGAACCCAGGTCAGTGCAGTAAGGTGTTACTGAGGATTGAACCCAGGTCAGTGCAGTAAGGTGTTACTGAGGATTGAACCCAGGTCAGTGCAGTAAGGCGTTACTGAGGATTGAACCCAGGTCAGTGCAGTAAGGTGTTACTGAGGATTGAACCCAGGTCAGTGCAGTAAGGTATTACTGAGGATTGAACCCAGGTCAGTGCAGTAAGGCGTTACTGAGGATTGAACCAAGGTCAGTGCTTGAACCCAGGTCTGTGCAGCAAGGTGCTACTGAGGATTGAACCCAGGTCAGTTCAGTAAGGTATTACTGAGGATTGAACCCAGGTCAGTGCAGTAAGGTGTTACTGAGGATTGAACCCAGGTCAGTGGAGTGAGGTGTCACTGAGGATTGAACCCAGGTCAGTGCAGTAAGGTGTTACTGGGGATTGAACCCAGGTCAGTGCAGTAAGGTGTTACTGAGGATTGAACCCAGGTCAGTGCAGTAAGGTGTTACTGAGGATTGAACCCAGGTCAGTGCAGTAAGGTATTACTGAGGATTGAACCCAGGTCAGTGCAGTAAGGCGTTACTGAGGATTGAACCCAGGTCAGTGCCTGAACCCAGGTCAGTGCAGTAAGGTGTTACTGAGGATTGAACCCAGGTCAGTGCAGTAAGGTGTTACTGAGGATTGAACCCAGGTCAGTGCAGTAAGGTGTTACTGAGGATTGAATCCAGGTCAGTGCAGTAAGGTGTTACTGGGGATTGAACCCAGGTACCATGGTTCCAGACTCCGTGTCCAGACGACTTCAGCAGCATGAAAAGCAGAGTGACGCTGAATGTCGGTCAGTGGTGAGCAGTGTGAGTGAGGTCAGCGGTGAGCAGTGTGAGTGAGGTGTGAGGTCAGCGGTGAGCGGTGTGAGTGAGGTCAGTGGTGAGCAGTCAGTAGTGAGCTGTGTGAGTGAGGTCAGTGGTGAGCAGTCAGTAGTGAGCTGTGTGAGTGAGGTCAGCGGTGAGTGAGGTCAGCGGTGAGCAGTGTGAGTGAGGTCAGTGGTGAGCAGTGTGAGTGAGGTCAGTGGTGAGCAGCGTGAGTGAGGTCAATGTGTCCGCTGTTGGCGGAGTGGGCTGGAACAGTCGTTCTGTCTGCATCTGTATGTTTGTCCTTCTGTCTTTCTTTCTGTCTGTCTGTCTGTCTGTCTGTCTCCCGCTCCCCCCCCCCCCCCCCCCCCACCCCCGTCACTCTGTCTCTGTCTCTGTCTCTGTCTCTCTCTCTCTCTCTCTCTCTCTCTCTACCTGAGGAGGAAGCAACAAAGGCAAGAGTTTCGTCGTCGCTGTCAACATCGTCATTCTCATCTTACCATTTCATTCTCCTTCACTTTTCATTAATTCCTCCACCTCTCCTATCTCCTCCCCCTCCAGCTCCCACCCAACCCCCCACAACCCCCCCTCCACACACACACACACACACACACACACACACACACACCCACACACACTCTCCCTCCTTTCCCTGTCCCGACCGTCTGTATCAGTAAAGCCAGGCTGATTGTTCATTGTGCCGTGTCTATCAAACGTCACATCTGTCTTGTTTTTTCCTCCTCTGACCCCCCCCCCCCCCACCCCCCTCCACACACACACACACATACACCCCCATTCCCATCACCCACACAATGTGGGACAGTGAAGCCACGTCTAGCGCAGATTCTTCCTTCTTCCCTACCCCCCTCCCTCCACTAAAACATCCCCCCCTCCCCTCCCAATGTCCACCTCTTCCCAGTCACCCCGTGCCCAGCCAGTTTCTTGGCGGGGGCGGGGGGGGGGAGTTGAGGGGGGAGGCCGACTGGGAATTACCTTAACCATGCAAAGCGTGTTAGGTGACGCCTTGATTGCGTTCACGCCCCCAGCCCTACCCCCGGCGTCCCGGAATGAAGTCGGGAGCGGCATGGAAAGGGTACCATTCGGAGACGGTGGTAGGCAATTGGGAAGAGATTTGTACTTCTGGGACTCCGTCTCTCTCTTTTTTGTTTTTCTTGTCGGTTGAATCCAGTGTGTTAGAAAGTTCTGCAAGAGGGACGGGACGGTTAATTTGTTCCTCTCTCTCTTCACTCTGTCCCCACTCTGGTTCCTGTGAGGGACAAGGGCTCGATAAAAGGGAAGCAAAACACTTTCTTGGTACCAGCCTTAGTCATTCAAATTTGAATGAACGAATCTTGAAGTGTGTGTGTGTGTGTGTGTGTGTGTGTGTGTGTGTGTAAACAATCTTTTTTTTCGTGGACAACAACAACAACAACAAAGAAGAAGAAGAAGAAGATTAAGACAATTCAAGCAACTACAAGGCAAACATACAAAACGAACAACGTTCACAGGACACAGCCATATCACAGTGTATCATAGCGTAGAATGTGAAATAAGATGCACGATACTGAAATCGAATCGAGTCGTAACGTATCTCATTGTAATGTTTTGATATGTTGCACACGATGAAGTTGGCAGCTTTATTATTTCAAGATGCGGGTGGAAAAAAAATAGAAAGGATTTCCACATCCGTATTGCTTTCAGGTGAAAGATTAAAGGGATTGAAATGTCCCAAAGGGCCAAGGTGATTGATTCCTTCCTCTACTGCCCCATGCTGGGGTTCCCGCGGCTATCCTTTCTCGCTTTTAATTGGCTGAGCACAGGACTCAGGACATGTGTAATCCAATCATGATGGAGTACCCACAAAGTGGCCAGTCAGTCGATGGCTGATTGGTTATTGCCCAGCCGTTCTTTTGTGACTAGTCGTGACCTGGACGATAGAACCTTTATGGCCTGGACTGAGTTTTCTTTTCCAGTGGTGCTGATAGTATCAGGTCGTGTTGTGGAGTGAAATTTCTGCGCCCCACCCCCACCCCCCCCGCCTTCTTGTGTGTGTGTGTGTGTGTGTGTGTGTGTGTGTGTGTGTGTGTGTGTTCTGTGCCTTATAGAAAGGACTAATTCCCCATAGAACAGTACAACTACTTTGTGCAAAACGAAAATCAAACTGAATGGGATGTTTCAGGTGGGTGTTCTTACGCTTGGTTGTTCAGTTAAGTACGTTGGGTAAGTGTGAGTCTTCATGAGAAGGCCTACTTTTAAACATATCATGCTTGACGTGTTGCCACAGGTGACATCGGTATTTGACCAGCGAGTGTGTATTGTGCAACTGTTGTGATGTGCAACAGTTGGTCTGGCTGACACAGGCGTCACGGTGAGCCAAACCATTCGGTGCAGACAGTTTTTAGGACAATAGACGCGCGCGTGTGTGTAAGGGGGGCGGGGGCGGCTTGATGAAGGAGAGAGATGTGGCCAGACAGACAGCCGATGTCCACAGAAAAGGGAGCAGGGGGATGGAGACCGTTGTCACACACACCGGGCATGTCCCGACCGCCCTGCAACATCCATGGAAGATGAACGAGGAAATGACGGTGTGTGGGGGGAGTCGGGGGTGGGGGAGGGGGGTTGGGGGGGAGGTTGGAGGGGGGGATCGGGGGAGGGGGGTGGGGGGGTTGGTCGTATTTGTAGCAAAGAGAAGACAACCATGGAGGAATTATACGATTCTGATGAGCTAGCTACCAGTATCAGTCTTTGGCGTCTGGCTCCCTGTCTTTTCCATTCGCTCTCTCTCTCTCTGTGTCTCTCCCTCCCCCTCTCTCTCTCTCTTCTTTCCTCAGTCCCCCCCCCTCTAGCCCCTATTTGAGTTGAATAATTCTTCCCCAGCCATTCATTTTCAGAAATGATTTCTAAGTAATTTTTTTTTTTAAATGATGATAATTGAAATAATATCATTTATTTTCAGTTTATCATCATCACCATCTCAGATGAACAGACCATCAAATAATCAAACAATGTAAACCACAGTGGAGAGGAAAGCCGTGGAAATGCCAGGACGTAAAAACCATAATGCTGTACAATTCTCAGCGTATTGTCCTTGAGAATGTTGCTGATACTACTACCACTACTACTGTTTATGATAATGAGGATGATGAACATCTTCTTCATCATCGTCATCCTCCGCCTCATCCTCATCATCATCCTCATCATCATCTTCGTCATCATCATGAATTTTCCGTGTTGGTGTTTCACAAATACAAACAGAACCTCATGCCTTAGCAGCAGTGATCACTTGTAAGAGCTCGGTAATGCTGTCTGCAAATTATTTTGTGCATCGAACTACTTCGGGCGCACGCACGCGCGCGGGTGTGTGTGTTGATGTGTGTGTGTGTGTGTGTGTGTGTGTGTGTGTGTGTGTGTGCGCATGTGAATAATAACTATCACATCAAGAGCGTGCTTTTCATTTCCTGATTTTGTGCTGAAAGCGCGCGAGGGAAGCATGCAGGAATGCTCACATGCACAGACACATGCATCCTCATATCCACACATATTCAGCCCTTGCGTACGTGTGGAAATACAAGTGCACGCAAGCTTGTGCTTTCTTTTTGCTTTTTTTTTTTCAAGTTTGTTTTCGTTTGCTTTCTTGCTGAATTTTTTCCCCACCAAATTCCGTCCTCAAAGGCAGGCAGGCGTATACATTTCTCATGTCGGGAAAAATGATACTTTTTGTGGGGGTTGGGGTGGTAGTGGGTGGCGGGGTTGTAGGGGGTCGGAGGTGGTGGAAAGAAAGGATTATTACAGAGAGAGAGAGACAGACAGACAGAAACAAAGAGATAGAGATAGAGAGCGGCAGATATAGAAAGAGAGCGAACAACTGAAAAATGCTGATCTTTTATTTCTCGTGTCTTTATTTTGATGTGTCTTTTTCTGTTTCACTTCCCCTTTCTCGCTCAAGCGATAGTCTCTCTTTCTTTTCCAGTTTGTTTTGCATGTTTGTTGCTTTTCATCATGTTTTCTATCTCCCAGAACCTTTCCAACAGGTCTGAATATTCTTCTCTCCCTCCTCCTCTTCCTCACTCTTTTCCACCTCTTCCTCTGGTTGGCTGACTTCTTCTTCTTCTCTTCTTCTTCTTCTCCTCTTCTTCTTCTTCTCCTCCTCCTCCTCCTCCTTCTCTACTTCTTCTTCTTCTTCTTCTTCTCCTCCTCCTCCCCCTCTTCTTCTTCTTCCTCCTCCTCCTCCTCCTACTCCTCCTCCCCCTCTTCTTCTTCTTCCTCCTCCCCCTCCCCATCTTCTTCTTCTTCCTCCTCCTCCTCCTCCTCCACTTCCCCTTCTTGTTTTTCTTGTTCTTGTTCTTGTTCTTCTTGTTCTTGTTCTTCTTCTTCTTCTTCTCCACCTCCTCCTCCTCCACCACCTTCTACTTCTTCTTTTTTGTTCCCCTCTCTCTCTCTCTCTCGTTTCTTCTCTTCTCTGTCTGTCTGTCTGTCTCTGTATCTCTCTGTGTCTCTGTCTGTCTGTGTCTGTCTCTTTCTGTGTCTCTCTGTGTCTCTTTCTGTCTCTGTCTCTCTTTCTGTCTCTCTGTCTACACCAACAGCAGACTAAGCAGGGCCAATAGAACAGACTACAAGTGGCTAGGGAGGTGTTGAGGAGTTGGGGAAACTTCAAATGGTCTCCCTTCCTCACTAACTCTGGTCAGGCTTCGTCTGGGTGGTCTGTAAAAGTGTGTGTGTGTGTGTGTGTGTGTGTGTGTCTATGTACATGCTCGCTTGCGTGAGCGCGAAGTGTGTGCGCGCGCGTATGTGTGTGTGTGGACAGTACATTTGGGAAGGCCAAGGGAGTATTCCAAGCTGCAGCCCAGTCCATCTCGCGCTGTCTCCCACTCTTGATGCACATCTCACTCAGCAGGCAGCGTGCTCCGTGGACACCTGGAGACTTACAGGTGTGTGTGTGTGTGTGTGTGTGTGTGTGTGTGAGGAGGGGGGAGGGGGGTGCGGGGGTTGTGTGTGTGTGTGTGTGTGGGGGGGGGGGGGTACAGAGGGGGTACAGGGGGCTGGCTAGTCGCCTCCACCATCTGAACTCTGCTTTTATCTGTCCCCATGCTGGAAAGAAAAAAAGGCTGGAAGGAAGAGAAGAAAGAAGGAGAAGCAAGAAAAGAAAGTTGGAAAGAAGCGACCCAGTGCAGAAAAACAAAACAAAGAAATGGAAGGGAATGAAAGAAAGAAAGAAAGAAAGTGCGAAAGGAGAGAGACGTGTGATTTAACCAGAGGAAAGTGGAGGGGTAAAAAAAAACTATGGGGGTACAAAGGAGAGAGAGAAAAAAAAGATTGACAAAACAACAACATCCTAAAAAAAAAGTTAAAAGAAAAGAAAGGAGACAACAAGAAGGAGATTGAAACAAAACACAGGACAGAAAAAACCACACACACAACAAAGAAGAAAGAAGAGGGAAGTAGGCCATGAATCCGTTTAACCTTTGTTGTTACTCCACTTCACGTGTCGGGGGGAAAAAACAACAAGACAAAGAAGCAAAGAAACAAAAAAATAGATCGCGCGCACGCGCACACACACACGCACGCACGCACGCACACACGCACACACATATACACACACACACACACACGCACACACATACACACACACACACACACACGCACGCACGCACGCACGCACACACACACACACACACACACACATGCACACACACACACACACACACGCACGCACACACACGCACGCACGCACGCTCCCCCACCCCCACCCCCCGACCCCCACCCTCCACCCTCCATGAAGTACATTTCCAGTGTACAGCATATTACTCGTACCACTACTGCGCAAGTCTTTTGACTTGTCACATGCCAATGCAGAATCACGGGTCTGATGATACTTTTTGTCTCTGTATGATTCTCACTGATTCTGTCTGTCTTTTTCTCCCCCGTCTCTGTATCTCTGTCTCTGTCTCTCTCTCTCTCTCTCTCTCTCTCTCTCTCTCTCTCTCTCTCTCTCTCACTTTCCCCCTCTCTCTGTGTCTCTGTTTTTTTCTTTCTGTCTGTCTCTGTCTCTCACTCTGTGTGTGTGTGTGTGTGTTGTTTGTGTGTGTGTGTGTGTTGTTTGTGTGTGTGTGTGTGGGGGGGGGGTGTTGTGTGTGTGTGTGTGTATGTGTGTGTGTGTGTGTGTGTGTGTGCGCGCGCACACACACACGCGCGTGTGTGTGTGTGTGTGACACCATCAAAATGACCGTCATATTTCAAAGCGCATCAGACCGAAAGAGATAGGAAAGAGGGGCAGCAGACACAGAGAGACGGAACGAGTCGTGCCATCCGTCATTTGTGGCGACAAATCAGGGACTGTGTTCCATTTGTCAGCGGTGACACGCCATTACTGGCCTTCCAATGGGGGGCTGAACGGGGCTCGAGGCCTCAGGATCAGTCCTCGTTAACATCACACAGAGATGGACGGGGAGCAGTGAAAAGGGCGGGACAAGGGGGTCGGGGGGGGGGGGGAGGGGGGGGGGGGAGAGGGGAAAGTCATCGATACTTTTAGACCGGTGATTGAATGTGTGTGTGTGTGTGTGGGTGTGTGTGTTTGTGTGAGACAGACAGACAGACAGATATAATCAGACAGACAGAACAAACAAAAAGGGGGGAGGGGGGTTGGAATGAGTACGGAAAGGGGGTCGGAGAGAGATCTCCCTGCTTCGTTCGTTATTCCAACTGTGCTCCTTGAGGTCTGGCCTGCCAACGATTATCTCCCCCCCACCCTGCCAGAATCACCGCCCGCCCCCCCACCCCACCCCTCCATCCCCCGCTGTGTAGCCCGGATTGACCCGGGCCTCCCCTGCCCACTGTGGCGCCCCCTGGTGAGCTGTGGCTGAGGACAGTTGGGGGGAAGGACGGAGCTGGAGACTGTGTGGACTCAGGCCTGTTTGTCTTGGCTCGTGCTGTGTGTTGGGGGAGCACTTCATCAGCCCTCACCTTTCCTTTCCTCAGCCCGCCCCCCCCCCCCCGTCCCCCACCCACCACCACCACCCCCTCACCCTGCAGGGCGTGTGTGAGGACAGAATCCTGGGAATCAGCGAGCCTGTAGCCGAGAGGGGAGGGGTACTGAATGGCCTGATTCCACCACGAGTGGGAAGAAATGTCGGTGATTCCTTCCCGTAAAACTGCTATCTGGCTTGGAACATCACAGTTGGCGCGATATAACTGACAAGGCCGCTTCGTGCTTGTGACGCATGTGTGGGCGAAATGTATTTAGTTTTTGTGTGTAATTGAATAGCCCGGTAATGAAGACAACATTAACAAGGACTTTGTGTTGTGGAGTTTTCTGTTTTACTGTTTGTCTTGCTCCGTGTTTGGGGCAAAAAAAAATTAGGGTTCATAAAGATAGAGATTACTCAGAGTTTTATGGAGAGACCTCAGAGTTATCAGCTGTTACATTGCATGATGCAGAAAAAAAAATATTCTGTGTCGTGTAGTGCTGTATTATAATGTCAATGCACTGCCATGTGCAGAAAACATCAGTGCTGATGTTCTACAGTATAGTGCAGAGTGAATGCAGTGTACAGAAAACATCAGTGCCCATTTTCTACAGTACAGTGCTGAGTGTACTGCAGCGTACAGAAAACATCCGTGCTCATGTTCGCAAGTATAGTGCAGAGTGTGTGCAGTGTACAGACAACATCAGTGCCCATGTTCTCCAGTATAGTGCAGAGTGTGTGCAGTGTATAGACAACATCAGTGCCCATGTTCTCCAGTATAGTGCAGAGTGTACTGCAGTGTATAGACAACATCAGTGCCCATGTTCTCCAGTATAGTGCAGAGTGTGTGCAGTGTATAGACAACATCAGTGCCCATGTTCTCCAGTACAGTGCAGAGTGTGTGCAGCAGAGCAACAGCAGACCCCTTCACAAATCCCCACAGCAGATGATAGCACTGACCTCACTCTCTCAACAACACAGCACACTACATTTCTCTAATGCCCACAGCAGGAATCCCAGAATGAGGAACTCCAGCAGGTGGAGAAAGCCAAATACCCCGCAACAGTACCTCACAACCAACCTGGAGATGGTACAACACAAATCAACTCGGAGAATTATGCATGGCTTCCGCCCCACCACCAGTGCAACTGAGCTTGTCCCCGGGCTGGAACTTGACCCCCTCAAACTGCGCCGCACTGCAGCCAAGGCCACCATGATGCACAAAATCATGGGTGGTTTTGGTTGAGGTGGCACCCCCCGAAGGTACTCTAGTGCGGACAAATAGAACTGTCCGAGGCCACCCAGAGAAACTACAGGTACCCTGCTCCCGCACTGACTCCCACAGGCACTCCTTCTTCCCTTCAGCTGTCCGCCTGTGGAACCAGACCACATTACCTCAGCCATTTCCCCTCTGTCTTTCAAGACCAGGACTGAGGCCTGGCTGCGATCCACAGGCTTAGTATAGCTACAGGACAGGGTTGTTGTTTTTTTTGTTTTGTTTTTTTGTTTTTTGTTGTTTTTTTCTGTTGTTTTTTCGGGGAGCGAGGAGGGGGGAGGGGCGAGGGGGACTGATGCTGTGTGGGACCCGGGTTCCCCTGGCTGAACCAGGGGGCTTAACGGTCGTACACAGACATCAGTCTCCTGTACAGGGATTACCACAGGATAACAGACAAGACAAGCAGATGATGGCACTGACCTCACTCTCTCCACAACACAACACACACTGCATTTCTCCAATCCCCACAGCAGGCACAAGAGAACGAATCACGAGTCACTACGACTGGAATTGACCAGTGGGGCCCCGCCCCCATGGCACAAGGCAGCACAGGACACCGTGCCATCCTGCCCCTCGTGCTCACAGGACACCGTGCCATCCTGCCCCTCGTGCTCACAGGACACCGTGCCATCCTGCCCCTCGTGCTCACAGGATACCGTGCCATCCTGCCCCTCGGGCACACAGAACACCGTGCCATCCTGCCCCTCGTGCTCACAGGATACCGTGCCATCCTCCCCCTCGTGCTCACAGAACACCGTGCCATCCTCCCCCTCGGGCACACAGAACACCGTGCCATCCTACCCCTCGGGCACACAGAACACCGTGCCATTCTGCCCCTCGGGCACACAGAACACCGTGCCATCCTGCCTCTCGGGCACACAGAATACCGTGCCATTTTACCCCTCGTGCCATCACCCCCCAGGTACACATAGCAGCTAGGGCAAAGGGAGACGACACTGTCTCAGACCTGCGAACGGGCAGCAGCCACTTTGTGTGTGAGTGCAGACTGTTTGGCTGGCTGCAGGGACTGAGCACACTGACCATTCAATGTGGAGACTACAGGTCCCCTCCCCCCCCCCAACACCCCTCACCTCTCCCTATCTCCATGGGGTGGTGGGGGAGAAGTGTGGTGAAGAGTTTGCAGAATGGATGGAAAAAAGGCCATTTCGGTGGAAACTTTGTCCATGTTCGGACTTGTTAAACAGCACTCCACCACACATGTAAATTGTTGGCATCTGCTTTGGTTTCCCCGCTCCTTAGTCACATAGTGGCTAGTACTGTGATATATATATATATATATATATATATATATATATATATGTGTGTGTGTGTGTGTGTGTGTGTGTGTGTGTGTGTGTGTGTGTGTGTGTGTGTGTGTGTGACTTGAAAACAGAACTCACATCCCCAAGGGCTTGTCGTGAGGCACATGCACATGGCGGAAAGTGGGTCAGAAGCCCTGCTTCAATCTGAAGGCTGGACTCATCAGTGCTGGTGCAGCCGAGATATATATCATTGGCAGACTGAAATGGCTGTTCTTTCATTTGATCGATCAGGCAGTCCGCGTCATTTGATCGATCAGGCAGTCCGCGTCATTTGATCGATCGATCGATCAGGCAGTCCGCGTCATTTGATCGATCGATCAGGCAGTCCCCGTCATTTGATCGATCAGGCAGTCCCCGTCATTTGATCGATCAGGCAGTCCGCGTCATTTGATCGATCGATCAATCAGGCAGTCCCCGTCATTTGATCGATCGATCAGGCAGTCCGCGTCATTTGATCGATCAGGCAGTCCGCGTCATTTGATCGATCGATCAGGCAGTCCCCTTCATTTGATCGATCAGGCAGTCCGCGTCATTTGATCGATCAGGCAGTCCGCGTCATTTGATCGATCAGGCAGTCCTCGTCATTTGATCGATCAGGCAGTCCGCGTCATTTGATCGATCAGGCAGTCCCCGTCATTTGATCACTAAGTTATTAACCGGTCTTTCAAACTGATAAGTGTGTTTTGAGAGATCACGAGACCGGTGGTAGAGGGAGTGGTGATGTGCCAGTTATTGTGTTCCATAGTTCTGTAACATTTCCCTAATCCGTTGAGTCTCCTGTCTTGGGTTCCTTTGTTGGTCTCTATTCAGTGTTCATTGTCTCCATCCAGTGTTGACAGCGTCTCCATTCAGTGTTGACAGTGTCTCCATTCAGTGTTCAGTGTCTCCGTTCAGTGTTGACAGTGTCTCCGTCCAGTGTTGACAGTGTCTTCATCCTGTGTTGACAGTGTCTCCGTTCAGTGTTGACAGTGTCTTCATCCTGTGTTGACAGTGTCTCCGTCCAGTGTTGACAGTGTCTCCGTCCAGTGTTGACAGTGTCTCCGTCCAGTGATGACATTGTCTCCGTCCTGTGTTGACAGTGTCTCCGTCCAGTGTTGACGGTGTCTCCGTCCAGTGTTGACAGTGTCTCCATCCAGTGATGACATGTCTCCGTTTAGTGTTGACAGTGTCTCCATCCAGTGTTGACAGTGTCTCCATTCATTGTTCAGTATCTCCGTTCAGTGTTGTCAGTGTCTCCATCCAGTGTTGACAGTGTCTTCATCCTGTCTTAACAGTGTCTCCGTTCAGTGTTGACAGTGTCTCCATCCAGTGTTGACAGTGTCTCCGTTCAGTGTTGACAGTGTCTCCTTCCAGTGTTGACAGTGTCTCCACACAGTGTTGACGGTGTCTCCATGCAGTGTTGACAGTGTCTCCATGCAGTGTTTACAGTGTTGACAGTCTCCATCAACTGTTAACAGTGTTGACAGTGTCTCCATCCAGTGTTGACAGACTGTCCACAGCCTTTTGGCTGGGAAGGTCCCGAACAAGAATCAATGAACTGTCCCAAACAAAACACTGCAGTGAATGATTAGCTGTTGGCTGTATTTTGTGTGTGTGTGTGTGTGTGTGTGGAGAGAGAGAGAAAGAGAGAGAGATTGAAATTAATTGTTTTTTTAGGTTTTCGGTAGAAAATGTTGACATCAAGTGAATTGGAAACAGGCATACAACTTGAAGTAATCGCAATATTCACATTCTAAAAGACTACTGCGTCGAAGATTATCAGAAACATAAATTCGCATATTCAGTTTAACATAAACACAAAAATCCAATACTTCTGCGAACAGAAAACAGGGGAAACAACTCCACAAACAGCAACAACAGCAAGCCACGCCCCGCTGCTCAGCACGCACACACACACACACACACACAGACACACAAACAGCGGCATTCATTCCCTCGTGCAGCACGGAGGAAAATGGGTCACGGATCATTTTTATCGCACAGCGTCTGAGACCTCATCAACCAACAACCCACCATCATGTGAACACGCCACCATTATGAAAACAAGCCGACATTTCGCCAACAAGCCAACATTGTGTAGTGTCAGCCGTTTTCTCCCTCCCCCCCCCCCGCCCCCCTCACTTCCGTCACCCCCACCGCTGCTCCAAGCTGTTTATTCACGAGCAATGCATCTCCATTGTCAAAGATTGGGGGGTTGTTGGGGGCTGGCTGTGTCGTGAAGATATAGCTCCTTTCACACGGGTCTCCGACCCGCTTCGCTGAGCGATGTCCCGGGCCCTCCAACACGCAGCTATGCAAATGAGAGGGGTCGAGAGTGTAAACCAATTGCCGACTGTGGTAACGTACAATCCGGGCATCTCGGGCGACGTGAGAAATGGCGGGATGTGGCGGCCAGGGACCCGGATGAGCGGCTTGGAGGGAGGGGGGTTGGGGGCTGGGGGGGGGGACACCAAGAACACATTGCCGTGCTGCATAGGGCGTTTACTGCACTGACGTTTCCGTCCGTTCCCCTCCCTCTCCATACCCCTTCCTCTCCACACCACACCCTCTCCCCCCTCTCCACACTGCTCCCTCTCCACACCCCTCCCTCTCCACCCTCTCCACACCCCTCCCTCTCCACACCACACCTTCTCCCCCCCCTCTCCACACTGCTCCCTCTCCACACCCCTCCCTCTCCACACCTCTCCCCCTCCTCCCTCTCCACACCACTCCATCTCCACACCCCCTCTCCACACACCTTCCTCTCCACACCACACCTTCTCCCCCCTCTACACACTCCTCCCTCTCCACACCCCTCCCTCTCCCCTCTCTCCACACCCCTCCCTCTCCACACCCTTCCCTCTCTACCTCTCCACACCTTCCCTCTCCACACCACTCCCTCTCCACACCACTCCCTCTCCACACCCCTCCTCCTCCTCCCTCTCCTCCCTCTCCACACACCTCCCTCTCCACACCCCCTCTCCACACACCTCCCTCTCCACACCCCTCCCTCTCCACACCCCCTATCCACACCCCCTCTCCATACCCCTTCCTCTCCACACCACACCCTCTCCCCCCTCTCCACACTACTCCCTCTCCACACCCCTCCCTCTCCACACACCTCCCTCTCCACCCCCTCTCCACACCACTCCCTCTCCACACCCCTCCCTCTCCACCCCCTCTCCACACCCCTCCCTCTCCACACCCCTCCCCATCCCTATTGTGAGACAGCATGACATGCATGACTTCTCTGCTATTCAGCCTTCCACTCAGCAGGACCTACATATTTTGTATTTGTATTTGTATTTCTTTTATCACAAACAGATTTTCTCTGTGTGAAATTCGGGCTGTTCGACCCAGAGAGAGCGCGTCGCTACACTACAGTGCCACCCATTTTTCTGTATTTTTTTCCTGCATGCAGTTTTAGTTGTTTTTCCTATCGAAGTGGATTTTTCTACAGAATTTTGCCAGGAACAACCCTTTTGTTGCCGTAGGTTCTTTTACGTGCGCTAAGTGCATGCTGCACACGGGACCTCGGTTTATCGTCTCATCTGAATGACTAGCGCCCAGACCACCACTCAAGGTCTAGTGGAGGGGGAGAAAATATCGGCAACTGAGCCGTGATTCGAACCAGCACGCTCAGATTCTCTCGCTTCCTTGGTGGACGCGTTACCTCTAGGCCACACTCCATATCTTTCTGACCTCACCAGCGTTTACATTCCCTCAAGAAATCTCCGCTCTTTACTCTGACTGTAACCTTTTGAAACTTCCTCGTGTCAATACAAGAACCTGTGGTGAACGTTCTTTCTTTTTTGCTGCTCCTCACATCTGGAAGAACCTTCCTTATCATATCCGTGCATCTGGTTCTATCTCTGCTTTTCGCTCATCACTAAAAACTCATCTCTTTTTTTTTTTTTTTTAAAAGGTCTATAAGCACTCTCAGCTTCCTTGTTCTCCAGCACCACCCATGTCAGCTCACTTTGGATGCAGGAAGAGTGAGAGAAGGAAAGTGAGGGGAGGGAGAGAGGTTCTGAGAAAGAGTCGTCATGAATGATTTATGGAATTTGTGATATGTTTTCTGTCATGTAAAGCGCCCGGAGCTCTCACAGAGAAAGGGCGCAATGTAAATGTACATTATTATTATTGTTATTGTTGTTTTTATTATTATTGTTATTGTTATTACTTTGATGTGATGGGCAGTTTGTGTGTGAGTGTGTGTGTGTGTGTGTGTGTGTGTGTGTGTGTGTGTGTGTGTGTGTGTGTGTGAGGAACAAAGACAAAAGAAACAGAAATAGGGAGAGGGATGGAGAGACAGAGACAAAAACGGACAGAGAGAGACAGGGACAGAGAGACAGAAACAGGAACAGGAAGAGAGACGGAGAGACAGAGACACAAAAAAAACCGGACAGAGAGACAGAAACAAGAAGAAAGATGGAGAGGCAGAGACAAAAACAAAGAGAGAGAGTCCGAGACAGACAAAAAGACCGCGAGACAAACAATAGAGACAGGGAGAGACAGACAGACAGACAGACAGACAGAGACAGAGACAGAGAGTTGAGAGGAGTAAGGGTGGGTGTGTCAGAGCGGGAAGTCGTGACAAATCTTTTTTTTCTTTTTTTTTGGTCTTCTCACTTTCCTTTTAGTGGTGTTTTCACCCGAGTCTGATCAACTCTGTTAACAGTGGTTCAGCGTGTGTGTGTCTGTGTCTGTGTGCCTGTGTCTCTGTGTGTGCGTGTGCGTGTGTGTGTGTGTGTGTGTGTGTGTACACGCAGTGTAACCAGGTTGACGGGTGCTAACAGAATGTGTCCAGGACTCCTTGGCTGCTGACCGACTCCTCTGCACAAAGGGCTGGTCGTATGCAAAGCTGTTGTATTGAGCACGAGGTGCGTGTATCACTGAAGAATTCCATCATCAGAGATAGACAGAGGATTGGTAGTAGACCCGGGGGGGCGGAGGGGGGGGGGGGTGGAGGGGGAGGGGGGGGGGTAGTAAGGGAGTGTATCTCTAGCAGACGAAGCAAGGATATAAAGCATCCTCTACCCCCACCCCCGCCCCCCCACAGACACACGAGACAGCCAAAAGAGAAAGAGAATAGGATCAGCGGAGTTGTTCCACAGATCGATGGGAGGGTTTCTTGGGGTGAATATGATTAATTCTCTGTCTCACCGTGTCTCTTTCTGTGTATATATTATCTCTGTCTCTGTTCTGTCTCTCTGTCTCTCTGTCTGTCTGTCTGTCTCTCTCTCTCTCTCTCTCCTAATTTGTGTGCATGCATGAATATAATTCATTTAATTCCATCATGGTGGTGACAATAGCTGTAGTATAAGTGATATTGGTGATGGTAGTAGTAATTTTTTGTACACATTACAACTGTCTACGTGGATTTGATGATAACATCAATGTGGCTTTAGTCATCAGGTTGTCGATACTGATGACATATTTCTCCCCCTACCCCCTCTCTCTCTCTCCCTCTCTCTTTTATCCATTTGTCAATGTGTGTGTGTGCGTGTGCGTGTGCGTGTGTGTGTGTGTGTGTGTGTGTGTGTGTGTGTTCTTTATCACATTCCTTCTGCAGGAATTCTTTCTGTTTTCTTTTTTTCTTCTGTCTTTCTCCCCTTTCCATTAAATATATATGTGTTATTGTAATTAATGTAGATTAGCAAGGACAGCTTGGAAGAATGGGCCATGCCTAAAATCTTAATCCTTGAATAAAAAAAATGTTTTGAGTTCTGAGTTATCTCACAGTTCAGACCATCATATTTAATTGACATCGCGTTCTGCGTTGTATCGTTTCAGTTGTTTAGGTGATGATATGTATGCAAGGTTCTGAGGAATAGAATCCACAGGTTATAACGACACGTCATTCTCGTGTATGAGAAGCAGTGTCAACTGGTAATGTGGAAGCCTTGTTGGCGTGTGTGGAAGACATTATCCACCGATAATAGTGACGTGTCTTTCACGTCTATGAATGACACCATCAATTTGTTAATAGAGATGCGTCATTCAAGTCTATAGAACATTATATCCCACGGTAATAGTGAAGCGTCATTCACATCAATGGAAGATTATGTCTGCCGGTAATAGTGAAGCGTCATTCACGTCAATGGAAGATTATGTCTGCCGGTAATAGTGAAGCGTCATTCACGTCAATGGAAGATTATGTCTGCCGGTAATAGTGAAGCGTCATTCACGTCAATGGAAGATTATGTCTGCCTGGTAATAGGGAAGAGTCATTCACGTCAGTGGAAGATTATGTCTGCCGGTAATAGTGAAGCGTCATTCACGTCAATGGAAGATTATGTCTGCCGGTAATAGTGAAGCGTCATTCACGTCAATGGAAGATTATGTCTGCCGGTAATAGAGAAGCGTCATTCACGTCAATGGAAGATAATGTCTGCCGGTAATAGAAAAGCGTCATTCACGTCAGTGGAAGATTATGTCTGCCGGTAATAGAGAAGCGTCATTCACGTCAATGGAAGATTATGTCTGCCGGTAATAGAGAAGAGTCATTCACGCCAATGGAAGATTATGTCTGCCGGTAATAGTGAAGTGTCATTCACGTCAGTGGAAGATTATGTCTGGCGCTAATAGAGAAGCGTCATTCACGTCAATGGAAGATTATGTCTGCCAGTAATAGAGAAGCGTCATTCACGTCAATGGAAGATTATGTCTGCCAGTAATAGAGAA